>NC_086445.1:827731309-827956309 GCF_028390025.1 Pseudophryne corroboree | reverse complement strand
CATCAAATGAGTGAATGAAGTCTGAAAAAGCGTGGGTTCCCCTGATAAGAAACTGGTAATTTCTAAAAAGTTACTGATGGCGTACCCTTTCCCGCCAGAGGATAAGTTACGCTGGGAGATATCCCCTAGGGTGGATAAGGCGCTCACACGTTTGTCAAAAAAGGTGGCACTGCCGTCTTAGGGTACGGCCACTTCGAAGGTACCTGCTGATAAAAAGCAGGAGGCTATCCTGAAGTCTGTATTTACACACTCAGGTACTAGACTGAGACCTGCAGATAGTGCTGCTGCAGCGTGGTCTGTGACCCTGTCAAACAGGGATACTATTTTGCGAAAAGAGCATATTAAAGACGTCGTCTTATATATGAGGGATGCACAGAGGGATATTTTGCCGGCTGGCATCCAGAATTAATGCAATGTCCATTCTGTCAGGAGGGTATTAGAGACCCGACACTGGACAGGTGATGCTGACTTTAAAAGGCACATAGAGCCTTATAAGGGTGAGGAATTGTTTGGGGATGGTCTCTGGGACCTCGTATCCACAGCAACAGCTGGGAAGAAAAATTTTTACCTCAGGTTTCCTCACAGCCTAAGAAAGCACTGTATTATCAGGTACAGTCCTTTCGGCTTCAGAAAAGCAAGCGGGTCAAAGGCGCTTCCTTTCTGCACAGAGACGAGGGAAGAGGGAAAAAGCTGCACCAGTCAGCCAGTTCCCAGAATCAAAATTCTTCCCCCGCTTCCTCTGAGTCCACCGCATGACGCGGGGGCTCCACAGGCGTAGCCAGGTACGGTGGGGGGCCGCCTCAAAAAGATTTCAGCGATCAGTGGGCTCGCTCACAGGTGGATCCCTGGATCCTTCAAGTAGTATCTCAGAGGTACAAGCTGGAATTCGAGGCGTCTCCCCCCCGCCGTTTCCTCAAATCTGCCTTGCCGACAACTCCCTCAGGCAGGGAGGCTGTGCTACAGGCAATTCACAAGCTGTATTCCCAGCAGGTGATAGTCAAGGTGCCCCTACTTCAACAAGGACGGGGTTACTATTCCACACTGTTTGTGGTACCGAAACCGGACGGTTCGGTGAGACCCATTTTAAATTTGAAATCCTTGAACACATACATAAAAAAATTCTAGTTCAAGATGGAATCGCTCAGGGCGGTTATTGCAAGCCTGGAGGAGGGGGATTACATGGTATCCCTGGACATCGAGGATGCTTACCTACATGTCCCCATTTACCATCCTCACCAGGAGTACCTCAGATTTGTGGTACAGGATTGCCATTACCAATTCCAAACACTGCCGTTTGGACTGTCCACGGCACCGAGGGTCTTTACCAAGGTAATGGCAGAAATGATGATACTCCTTCGAAAAAAGGGAGTTTTAATTGTCCCGTACTTGGACGATCTCCTTATAAAGGCGAGGTCCAAGAGCAGTTGTTGGTCGGAGTAGCACTATCTCGGGAAGTGCTACAACAGCACGGATGGATTCTATACATTCCAAAGTCACAGCTGGTTCCTACCACACGCCTACTGTTCCTGGGGATGGTTCTGGACACAGAAAAGAAAAAAGTGTTTCTCCCGCAGGAGAAAGCCAAGGAGCTGTCATCTCTAGTCAGAGACCTCCTGAAACCAAAACAGGTATCGGTGCATCACTGCACACGAGTCCTGGGAAAAATGGTAGCTTCTTACGAAGCAAAATTCCATTCGGCAGGTTCCATGCAAGAACCTTTCAGTGGGACCTCTTGGACAAGTGGTCGGGATCGCATCTTCAGATGCATCGGCTGATAACCCTGTCTCCAAGGACCAGGGTATCTCTACTGTGGTGGCTGCAGAGTGCTCATCTTCAAGAGGGCCGCAGATTCGGCATACAGGACTGGGTCCTGGTAACCACGGATGCCAGCCTTCGAGGCTGGGGGGCAGTCACACAGGGAAGAAATTTCCAAGGACTTTGGTCAAGTCAGGAGTCGTCCCTACACATAAATATTCTGGAACTGAGGGCCATTTACGATGCCCTAAGTCTGGCAAGGCCTCTGCTTCAAAACCAGCCGGTACTGATCCAATCAGACAACATCACGGCAGTCGCCCATGTAAACCGACAGGGCGGCACAAGAAGCAGGATGGCGATGGCAGAAGCCACAAGGATTCTCCGATGGGCGGAAAATCGCGTCTTAGCACTGTCAGCAGTGTTCATTCCGGGAGTGGACAACTGGGAAGCAGACTTCCTCAGCAGACACGACCTACACCCGGGAGAGTGGGGACTTCATCCAGAAGTCTTCCAACTGTTGGTAAACCGTTGGGAAAGGCCACAGGTGGACATGATGGCGTCCCGCCTAAACAAAAAACTAGATATTGCGCTAGGTCAAGGGACCCTCAGGCAATAGCTGTGGACGCTCTAGTGACACCGTGGGTGTACCAGTCGGTTTATGTGTTCCCTCCTCTTCCTCTCATACCAAAGGTACTGAGAATAATAAGAAAACGAGGAGTAAGAACGATACTCGTGGTTCCGGATGGGCCAAGAGGAGCTTGGTACCCAGAATTTCAAGAAATGATATCAGAGGACCCATGGCCTCTACTGCTCAGACAGGATCTGCTACAGCAGGGGCCCTGTCTGTTCCAAGACTTACCGCGGCTGCGTTTGACGGCATGGCGGTTGAATTCCGGATCCTAAAGGAAAAGGGCGTTCCGGAGGAAGTCATTCCTACGCTGATAAAAGCCAGGAAAGAAGTAACCGCAAACCATTATCACTGTATTTGGCGAAAATATGTTGCGTGGTGTGAGGCCAGGAAGGCCCCAACAGAGGAATTTCAGCTGGGTCGTTTTCTGCACTTCCTACAGTCAGGAGTGACTATGGGCCTAAACTTGGGTTCCATTAAGGTCCAGATTTCGGCTCTGTCGATTTTCTTCCAGAAAGAACTGGCTTCACTGCCTGGTGTTCAGACATTTGTAAAGGGAGTGCTACATATTCAGCCCCCTTTTGTGCCTCCTGTGGCACCTTGGGATCTCAACGTGGTGTTGAGTTTCCTAAAATCACATTGGTTTGAGCCACTTAAAACTGTGGATTTGAAATATCTCACGTGGAAAGTGGTCATGTTATTGGCCTTGGCTTCGGCCAGGCGTGTGTCAGAATTGGCGGCTTTGTCATGTAAAAGCCCTCATCTGATTTTCCATATGGATAGGGCAGAATTGAGGACTCGTCCCCAGTTTCTCCCTAAGGTGGTATCAGCTTTTCACTTGAACCAACCTATTGTAGTGCCTGCGGCTACTAGGGACTTGGAAGATTCCAAGTTACTGAATGTAGTCAGGGCCTTAAAAATTTATATTTCCAGGACGGCTGGAGTCAGGAAAACTGACTCGCTTTTTATCCTGTAGGCACCCAACAAAATAGGTGCTCCTGCTTCTAAGTAGAGATGAGCGGGTTCGGTTTCTCTGAATCCGAACCCGCCCGAACTTCATGGTTTTTTTCACGGGTCCGAGCAGACTCGGATCCTCCCGCCTTGCTCGGTTAACCCGAGCGCGCCCGAACGTCATCATGACGCTGTCGGATTCTCGCGAGACTCGGATTCTATATAAGGAGCCGCGCGTCGCCGCCATTTTCACACGTGCATTGAGATTGATAGTGAGAGGACGTGGCTGGCGTCCTCTCCATTTAGATTATAAGAGAGAGAGATTTACTGGAGTTTAGGACTAGGAGGAGTACTGTAGAAGTGTAGAGAGTGCAGAGAGTTTACTAGTGAGTGACCACCAGACAGTGCAGTTTATTTAATATATCCGTTCTCTGCCTGAAAAAAGCGATACACACAGTGACTCAGTCACATACCATATCTGTGTGCACTGCTCAGGCTCAGCCCAGTGTGCTGCATCATCTATATATATTATATATCTGTCTGACTGCTCAGCTCACACAGCTTATAATTGTGGGGGAGACTGGGGAGCACTGCAGTGCCAGTTATAGGTTATAGCAGGAGCCAGGAGTACATAATATTATATAGTGAGTGACCACCAGACAGTGCAGTTTATTTAATATATCCGTTCTCTGCCTGAAAAAAGCGATACACACAGTGACTCAGTCACATACCATATCTGTGTGCACTGCTCAGGCTCAGCCCAGTGTGCTGCATCATCTATATATATTATATATCTGTCTGACTGCTCAGCTCACACAGCTTATAATTGTGGGGGAGACTGGGGAGCACTGCAGTGCCAGTTATAGGTTATAGCAGGAGCCAGGAGTACATAATATTATATTAAAATTAAACAGTGCACACTTTTGCTGCAGGAGTGCCACTACCAGTGTGACTGACCAGTGACCTGACCACACTGACCACCAGTATAGTTAGTAGTATACTTATATTGTGATTGCCTGAAAAAGTTAAACACTCGTCGTGTGACTTCACTTGTGTGTTGTTGTTTTTTTTATTCTATAAAAATAAAACTCATTCTGCTGACAGACAGTGTCCAGCAGGTCCGTCATTATATAATATATAATATATACCTGTCCGGCTGCAGTAGTGATATATATATATTTTTTATATCATTTATCATCCAGTCGCAGCAGACACAGTACGGTAGTTCACGGCTGTGGCTACCTCTGTGTCTGCACTCGGCAGGCAGTCCGTCCATAATTGTATACCACCTAACCGTGTTTTTTTTTTTCTTCTTTATACATACATACTACTACGACATCTCTTTATCAACCAGTCTATATTAGCAGCAGACACAGTACAGTACGGTAGTTCACGGCTGTGGCTACCTCTGTGTCTGCACTCGGCAGGCAGTCCGTCCATAATTGTATACCACCTAACCGTGGTTTTTTTTTCTTTCTTCTTTATACATACATAGTTACATAGACATCTCTTTATCAACCAGTCTATATTAGCAGCAGACACAGTACAGTACGGTAGTTCACGGCTGTGGCTACCTCTGTGTCTGCACTCGGCAGGCAGTCCGTCCATAATTGTATACCACCTAACCGTGGTTTTTTTTTCTTTCTTCTTTATACATACATAGTTACATAGACATCTCTTTATCAACCAGTCTATATTAGCAGCAGACACAGTACAGTACGGTAGTTCACGGCTGTGACTACCTCTGTGTCTGCACTCGGCAGGCAGTCCGTCCATAATTGTATACCACCTAACCGTGGTTTTTTTTTCTTTCTTCTTTATACATACATAGTTACATAGACATCTCTTTATCAACCAGTCTATATTAGCAGCAGACACAGTACAGTACGGTAGTTCACGGCTGTGGCTACCTCTGTGTCTGCACTCGGCAGGCAGTCCGTCCATAATTGTATACCACCTAACCGTGGTTTTTTTTTCTTTCTTCTTTATACATACATAGTTACATAGACATCTCTTTATCAACCAGTCTATATTAGCAGCAGACACAGTACAGTACGGTAGTTCACGGCTGTGGCTACCTCTGTGTCTGCACTCGGCAGGCAGTCCGTCCATAATTGTATACCACCTAACCGTGGTTTTTTTTTCTTTCTTCTTTATACATACATAGTTACATAGACATCTCTTTATCAACCAGTCTATATTAGCAGCAGACACAGTACAGTACGGTAGTTCACGGCTGTGGCTACCTCTGTGTCTGCACTCGGCAGGCAGTCCGTCCATAATTGTATACCACCTAACCGTGGTTTTTTTTTCTTTCTTCTTTATACATACATACTACTACGACATCTCTTTATCAACCAGTCTATATTATTAGCAGCAGACACAGTACAGTACGGTAGTTCACGGCTGTGGCTACCTCTGTGTCTGCACTCGGCAGGCAGTCCGTCCATAATTGTATACCACCTAACCGTGGTTTTTTTTTCTTTCTTCTTTATACATACATAGTTACATAGACATCTCTTTATCAACCAGTCTATATTAGCAGCAGACACAGTACGGTAGTTCACGGCTGTGGCTACCTCTGTGTCTGCACTCGGCAGGCAGTCCATAATTGTATACTAGTATCCATCTCCATTGTTTACCTGAGGTGCCTTTTAGTTGTGCCTATTAAAATATGGAGAACAAAAATGTTGAGGTTCCAAAATTAGGGAAAGATCAAGATCCACTTCCACCTCGTGCTGAAGCTGCTGCCACTAGTCATGGCCGAGACGATGAAATGCCAGCAACGTCGTCTGCCAAGGCCGATGCCCAATGTCATAGTACAGAGCATGTCAAATCCAAAACACCAAATATCAGAAAAAAAAGGACTCCAAAACCTAAAATAAAATTGTCGGAGGAGAAGCGTAAACTTGCCAATATGCCATTTACGACACGGAGTGGCAAGGAACGGCTGAGGCCCTGGCCTATGTTCATGGCTAGTGGTTCAGCTTCACATGAGGATGGAAGCACTCAGCCTCTCGCTAGAAAAATGAAAAGACTCAAGCTGGCAAAAGCAGCACAGCAAAGAACTGTGCATTCTTCGAAATCCCAAATCCACAAGGAGAGTCCAATTGTGTCGGTTGCGATGCCTGACCTTTCCAACACTGGACGTGAAGAGCATGCGCCTTCCACCATTTGCACGCCCCCTGCAAGTGCTGGAAGGAGCACCCGCAGTCCAGTTCCTGATAGTCAGATTGAAGATGTCAGTGTTGAAGTACACCAGGATGAGGAGGATATGGGTGTTGCTGGCGCTGGGGAGGAAATTGACCAGGAGGATTCTGATGGTGAGGTGGTTTGTTTAAGTCAGGCACCCGGGGAGACACCTGTTGTCCGTGGGAGGAATATGGCCGTTGACATGCCAGGTGAAAATACCAAAAAAATCAGCTCTTCGGTGTGGAGGTATTTCACCAGAAATGCGGACAACAGGTGTCAAGCCGTGTGTTCCCTTTGTCAAGCTGTAATAAGTAGGGGTAAGGACGTTAACCACCTCGGAACATCCTCCCTTATACGTCACCTGCAGCGCATTCATAATAAGTCAGTGACAAGTTCAAAAACTTTGGGTGACAGCGGAAGCAGTCCACTGACCAGTAAATCCCTTCCTCTTGTAACCAAGCTCACGCAAACCACCCCACCAACTCCCTCAGTGTCAATTTCCTCCTTCCCCAGGAATGCCAATAGTCCTGCAGGCCATGTCACTGGCAATTCTGACGATTCCTCTCCTGCCTGGGATTCCTCCGATGCATCCTTGCGTGTAACGCCTACTGCTGCTGGCGCTGCTGTTGTTGCTGCTGGGAGTCGATGGTCATCCCAGAGGGGAAGTCGTAAGACCACTTTTACTACTTCCACCAAGCAATTGACTGTCCAACAGTCCTTTGCGAGGAAGATGAAATATCACAGCAGTCATCCTACAGCAAAGCGGATAACTGAGGCCTTGGCATCCTGGGTGGTGAGAAACGTGGTTCCGGTATCCATCATTACTGCAGAGCCAACTAGAGACTTGTTGGAGGTACTGTGTCCCCGGTACCAAATACCATCTAGGTTCCATTTCTCTAGGCAGGCGATACCGAAAATGTACACAGACCTCAGAAAAAGACTCACCAGTGTCCTAAAAAATGCAGTTGTACCCAATGTCCACTTAACCACGGACATGTGGACAAGTGGAGCAGGGCAGGGTCAGGACTATATGACTGTGACAGCCCACTGGGTAGATGTATGGACTCCCGCCGCAAGAACAGCAGCGGCGGCACCAGTAGCAGCATCTCGCAAACGCCAACTCTTTCCTAGGCAGGCTACGCTTTGTATCACCGCTTTCCAGAATACGCACACAGCTGAAAACCTCTTACGGCAACTGAGGAAGATCATCGCGGAATGGCTTACCCCAATTGGACTCTCCTGTGGATTTGTGGCATCGGACAACGCCAGCAATATTGTGTGTGCATTAAATATGGGCAAATTCCAGCACGTCCCATGTTTTGCACATACCTTGAATTTGGTGGTGCAGAATTTTTTTAAAAACGACAGGGGCGTGCAAGAGATGCTGTCGGTGGCCAGAAGAATTGCGGGACACTTTCGGCGTACAGGCACCACGTACAGAAGACTGGAGCACCACCAAAAACTACTGAACCTGCCCTGCCATCATCTGAAGCAAGAAGTGGTAACGAGGTGGAATTCAACCCTCTATATGCTTCAGAGGTTGGAGGAGCAGCAAAAGGCCATTCAAGCCTATACAATTGAGCACGATATAGTAGGTGGAATGCACCTGTCTCAAGCGCAGTGGAGAATGATTTCAACGTTGTGCAAGGTTCTGATGCCCTTTGAACTTGCCACACGTGAAGTCAGTTCAGACACTGCCAGCCTGAGTCAGGTCATTCCCCTCATCAGGCTTTTGCAGAAGAAGCTGGAGACATTGAAGGAGGAGCTAACACGGAGCGATTCCGCTAGGCATGTGGGACTTGTGGATGGAGCCCTTAATTCGCTTAACAAGGATTCACGGGTGGTCAATCTGTTGAAATCAGAGCACTACATTTTGGCCACCGTGCTCGATCCTAGATTTAAAGCCTACCTTGGATCTCTCTTTCCGGCAGACACAAGTCTGCTGGGGTTGAAAGACCTGCTGGTGACAAAATTGTCAAGTCAAGCGGAACGCGACCTGTCAACATCTCCTCCTTCACATTCTCCCGCAACTGGGGGTGCGAGGAAAAGGCTCAGAATTCCGAGCCCACCCGCTGGCGGTGATGCAGGGCAGTCTGGAGCGACTGCTGATGCTGACATCTGGTCCGGACTGAAGGACCTGACAACGATTACGGACATGTCGTCTACTGTCACTGCATATGATTCTCTCAACATTGATAGAATGGTGGAGGATTATATGAGTGACCGCATCCAAGTAGGCACGTCACACAGTCCGTACTTATACTGGCAGGAAAAAGAGGCAATTTGGAGGCCCTTGCACAAACTGGCTTTATTCTACCTAAGTTGCCCTCCCACAAGTGTGTACTCCGAAAGAGTGTTTAGTGCCGCCGCTCACCTGGTCAGCAATCGGCGTACGAGGTTACATCCAGAAAATGTGGAGAAGATGATGTTCATTAAAATGAATTATAATCAATTCCTCCGCGGAGACATTGACCAGCAGCAATTGCCTCCACAAAGTACACAGGGAGCTGAGATGGTGGATTCCAGTGGGGACGAATTGATAATCTGTGAGGAGGGGGATGTACACGGTGATATATCGGAGGGTGAGGATGAGGTGGACATCTTGCCTCTGTAGAGCCAGTTTGTGCAAGGAGAGATTAATTGCTTCTTTTTTGGGGGGGGTCCAAACCAACCCGTCATATCAGTCACAGTCGTGTGGCAGACCCTGTCACTGAAATGATGGGTTGGTTAAAGTGTGCATGTCCTGTTTTGTTTATACAACATAAGGGTGGGTGGGAGGGCCCAAGGACAATTCCATCTTGCACCTCTTTTTTCTTTTCTTTTTCTTTGCATCATGTGCTGATTGGGGAGGGTTTTTTGGAAGGGACATCCTGCGTGACACTGCAGTGCCACTCCTAAATGGGCCCGGTGTTTGTGTCGGCCACTAGGGTCGCTAATCTTACTCACACAGTCAGCTACCTCATTGCGCCTCTTTTTTTCTTTGCGTCATGTGCTGTTTGGGGAGGGTTTTTTGGAAGGGACATCCTGCGTGACACTGCAGTGCCACTCCTAGATGGGCCCGGTGTTTGTGTCGGCCACTAGGGTCGCTAATCTTACTCACACAGCTACCTCATTGCGCCTCTTTTTTTCTTTGCGTCATGTGCTGTTTGGGGAGGGTTTTTTGGAAGGGACATCCTGCGTGACACTGCAGTGCCACTCCTAGATGGGCCCGGTGTTTGTGTCGGCCACTAGGGTCGCTAATCTTACTCACACAGCTACCTCATTGCGCCTCTTTTTTTCTTTGCGTCATGTGCTGTTTGGGGAGGGTTTTTTGGAAGGGCCATCCTGCGTGACACTGCAGTGCCACTCCTAGATGGGCCCGGTGTTTGTGTCGGCCACTAGGGTCGCTAATCTTACTCACACAGCTACCTCATTGCGCCTCTTTTTTTCTTTGCGTCATGTGCTGTTTGGGGAGGGTTTTTTGGAAGGGACATCCTGCGTGACACTGCAGTGCCACTCCTAGATGGGCCCGGTGTTTGTGTCGGCCACTAGGGTCGCTTATCTTACTCACACAGCGACCTCGGTGCAAATTTTAGGACTAAAAATAATATTGTGAGGTGTGAGGTATTCAGAATAGACTGAAAATGAGTGTAAATTATGGTTTTTGAGGTTAATAATACTTTGGGATCAAAATGACCCCCAAATTCTATGATTTAAGCTGTTTTTTAGTGTTTTTTGAAAAAAACACCCGAATCCAAAACACACCCGAATCCGACAAAAAAAATTCGGTGAGGTTTTGCCAAAACGCGTTCGAACCCAAAACACGGCCGCGGAACCGAACCCAAAACCAAAACACAAAACCCGAAAAATTTCAGGCGCTCATCTCTACTTCTAAGCAGACTATTGCTCGCTGAATTTGTAGCACAATTCAGCTGGAGCATTCTGCGGCTGGATTGCCGCATCCTAAATCAGTAAAAGCCCATTCCACGAGGAAAGTGGGCTCATCTTGGGCGGCTGCCCGAGGGGTCTCGGCTTTACAACTTTGCCGAGCTGCAACTTGGTCAGGGGAAAACACGTTTGCTAAATTCTACAAATTTGATACCCTGGCTGAGGAGGACCTTGAGTTCTCTCATTCGGTGCTGCAGAGTCATCCGCACTCTCCCGCCCGTTTGGGAGCTTTGGTATAATCCCCATGGTCCTTACGGAGTTCCCAGCATCCACTAGGACGTCAGAGAAAATAAGATTTTACTCACCGGTAAATCTATTTCTCGTAGTCCGTAGTGGATGCTGGGCGCCCATCCCAAGTGCGGATTGTCTGCAATACTTGTATGTAGTTATTGCCTAACTAAGGGTTATTGTTGAGCCATCTGTTGAGAGGCTCAGTTATATTTACTGTTAACTGGGTATAGTATCACGAGTTATACGGTGTGATTGGTGTGGCTGGTATGAGTCTTACCCGGGATTCAAAATCCTTCCTTATTGTGTCAGCTCTTCCGGGCACAGTATCCTAACAGGTCTGGAAGAGGGTCATAGTGGGAGGAGCCAGTGCACACCAGATAGTACCTAATCTTTCTTTTAGAGTGCCCAGTCTCCTGCGGAGCCCGTCTATTCCCCATGGTCCTTACGGAGTTCCCAGCATCCACTACGGACTACGAGAAATAGATTTACCGGTGAGTAAAATCTTATTTTACTGCTAATTATCCAACTCGTCAATATAAATACTTTGTTATATAGTCCTTTAAAGCAAGGGTTGTCAAACTCAGTCCTTACTGTACCTTATCAGACCAGGTTTTAAGGATATCCATGCTGGAGCACAGGTGGATCAATTAGTACTTCATTAAATTTGATTTAACTATATGTGCTCAAACATGGATATCCTTAAAACCTGGACTGTTCGCGTTCCTTGAGTGCAGAGTTTGGGAACCACTGATTTGAAGTAGTGGATTTAAGTTGTGATAAATTATGCACATATGATTTGCAGTCCCTTTTCAATACATGATTTTTCTATGCTTTTGATTACATTTGCATATTCAGGCCTGATATTTACAAATCGATATTGACACTTGTCAACTTTTGAGCTTTTGCAGAAAGAAATGGAATAGGCAAGGTTGGGCGCCATAGTAAACGTTGGATAGTCAACTGGGAATGCTGCTGTAGCCTCTCCCAATTCCCTGTTCTCACAATAGACCTCAGCGGGCACCTTGCTTAACATACGGAGTTTGTTAAATGTGCAAGTTTTGGGGGATTTTCTGTAGTACACTTGAGAGTTGCAAGCGTTGGATCGCCTAATATTGCTAGGGACCTCTCACCTCTAAAACTCATCACATTTCTTCCCACCACTGCTGTGTTTTATAGCCGTGTTTTCCAAACAATTTTAAGCTGACATTACCTTGCTGCAAAGATATTGTGAAGTTAGCAATTCCATGTATTTTTCTGAACAGTTTTAAATACACGTTTTGATATCAGCTATTGCAGTTAATTTAGTCAAGTGCTATTTGTTCCTTTTAACTGTAAATAGCATGGATTTTTATGATTTGGAACATAAAATGAAGTAAATGTGTAACAATGAAAGTTATTTATGCTGGCACTCTAAAATTGATATACATTGATGGTATTACATGTGGGGGGGGGGGCATATGGTTATCATTTTGCAGCACATATTAGGGAGTATTTATCCTTGAACTTTGCAAAAACTATAACAGCATTATAAGAGGGAGTGGATGGGCTAACCTTAAACAGTGACACTAAAGACTGTTGTACATAATCCATTGGGATATAAGTAAGACACTTAAAGTACACCTGTACTTCAAGCTCAAACAAATTATTTTATGGTTAAGTAAAACAATTGTACTTTACCTTGCCAGCATATAGCTGACAAGGCATGGTGGACTTGTAGTTCATAACATCTGAAGAGACATCATTTGTCCAGGAATGTTATAGGGCATATGAGATAGAAATCTAACCATTGTGATAGTTTATCTATTTTGCAATGGGATGCCTTTTTTTTATTATTAATTTTCTCTTGCGTCCTAGAGGATGCTGGGGACTCCGTAAGGACCATGGGGTATAGATGGGCTCCGCAGGAGACATGGGCACTATAAAGAACTTTAGATGGGTGTGCACTGGTTCCTCCCTCTATGCCCCTCCTCCAGACCTCAGTTAGATCCTGTGCCCAGAGGAGACTGGGTGCATTACAGGGGAGCTCTCCTGAGTTTCTCTGAAAAAGAATTTTGTTAGGTTTTTTATTTTCAGGGAGCACTGCTGGCAACAGGCTCCCTGCATCGTGGGACTGAGGAGAGAGAAGCAGACCTACTTAAATGATAGGCCCTGCTTCTTAGGCTACTGGACACCATTAGCTCAAGAGGGTCGGAACGCAGGTCTCACCCTCGCCGTTCGTCCCTGAGCCGCGCTGCCGTCCTCCTCACAGAGCCGGAAGATAGAAGCCGGGTGAGTATAAGAAGAAAGAAGACTTCAAAGGCGGCAGAAGACTTCAGATCTTCTCTGAGGTAACGCTGCGCGCCATTGCTCCCACACACAACACACACTGCAGGCACGGATGGGTGCAGGGCGCAGGGGGGGCGCCCTGGGCAGCAATAATAAACCTCTAGGACTGGCTAACAGGCATATATAGGCTGAGAAAGCAATATATATTATAATCCCCCGCCAGTATGAAAAAAATTGAGCGCGACCGAAGCTTGCCGCTGAGGGGGCGGAGCTTGATCCCACAGCACTAACCAGCGCCATTTTCTGCACAGCACACTGCAGAGGAGCTGGCTCCCCGGACTCTCCCCTGCTGAACACGGTTGCACAGGGCAAAAAAGAGGGGGGGGGGGGGCACTTGTTAGGCGCAGTGAGTGTATAGATATATACATATAATTATATAAAAGCGCTGTTTATCTGGGAATTTTGTTTCCAGTGTCAGTTGGCGCTGGGTGTGTGCTGGCATACTCTCTCTCTGTCTCTCCAGAGGGCCTTATTGGGGAACTGTCTCCATATAAATATATCTCTGTGTGTGTGTGGGGGTGTCGGTACGCGTGTGTCGGCATGTCTGTAGCGGAAGGCTCATCTAAGGAGGAGGTGGAGCAGATGATTGTGGTGTCTCCGTCGGCAACACCGACACCTGATTGGTTGGACATGTGGAATGTTTTAGAGTCCAGGGATAGTACAGGTGGTCAATCAATGGCTTTGACTGTGTCACAGGGCCCTTCAGGGTCTCAAAAACGTCCCCTATCCCAAATAGCAGACACTGATACCGACACGGATTCTGACTCCAGTGTCGACTATGATGATACGAGGTTACACCCAAGGGTGGCCAAAAGCATTCATTATATGATTATTGCAATAAAAGATGTTTTGCATATCACAGATGACCCCTCTGTCCCTGACACGAGGGTACACATGTTTAAGGAAAAGAAACCTGAGGTAACCTTTCCCCCATCTCATGAGCTGAATGCGTTATTTGAAAAAGCTTATGAGAGACGCTCAGAGAGACGTTGGGCTGCTAGGTTTGAGAGCCAACGCCATGGCGATTTCTGCTATGCGAGCACTGTGGACCCGCCAATGGACGGGTGATGCCGACTCAAAAAGGCATATGGAAGTTTTGCCTTACAAGGGTGAGGTTTTATTTGGGGAAGGTCTCACGGACCTGGTTTCCACAGCTACCGCGGGTAAATCTACCTTTTTGCCTTATGTTCCCCCACAGCAAAAGAAAACACCACAGTATCAAATGCAGTCCTTTCAATCGCATAAGTCCAGAAGAGGTCGGGGCACTTCCTTCCTCGCCAGAGGTAAGGGTAGAGGTAAAAGAATGCAGGAGGAGCAGAAGTCCTAACCCGGCTTCTACTAAATCCACCGCATGACGCTGGGGCTCCACTGAGGGAGTCCGCGCCGGTGGTGGCACGTCTTCGACTTTTCAGCCACGTCTGGGTTCAGTCGGACGTGGATCCTTGGGCGATGGAATTTGTTTCCCAAGGTTACAAGCTGGATTCGAAGACGTGCCTCCTCGCTGATTCTTCAAATCGGCTTTACCAGCTTCTCCCCCAGAGAGGGAGATAGTTTTAGCTGCAATTCAAAAGCTGTGTCAACAGCAAGTGATTATCAAGGTTCTCCTAATTCAACAGGGAAAGGGGTACTATTCAACCCTGTTTTGTGGTCCCGAAACCGGATGGCTCGGTCAGACCCATTCTAAATTTAAAATCCCTAAACCTGTACTTAAAAAGGTTCAAGTTCAAGATGGAATCGCTCAGGGCGGTTATCTCCAGCCTGGAAGGGGGGGATTTTATGGTTTCACTAGACATAAAGGATGCATACCTTCACGTCCCCATATACCCTCCTCATCAGGCATACCTGAGATTCGCTGTACAGTACTGTCATTACCAGTGTCAGACGTTGCCGTTTGTGCTTTCCACAGCCCCGAGGGTTTTCACCAAGGTAATGGCGGAAATGATGGTGCTCCTGCGCAGGCATGGAGTCACAATTATCCCGTACTTGGACGATCTCCTGATAAAAGCGAGATCAAAGGAACAGTTGCAGAAAAGCGTGTCGCTCTCCTTGAGAGTGCTGCAACAGCATGGCTGGATTCTAAATCTACCAAAGTCACAGTTGGTTCCTACAACTCGGCTGTCGTTCTTAGGCATGATTCTGGACACAGAACGAAAGAGGGTTTTTCTCCCGATGGAAAAAGCCCAGGAACTCCAGAACATGGTCAGAGACCTGTTAAAACCGAAGAGAGTGTCAGTACATCAATGCACTCGAGTACTGGGGAAAATGGTGGCGACGTACAAGGCCATCCCCTTCGGCAGGTTTCATGCGAGGACTTTTCAGTGGGACGTCCTGGACAAGTGGTCCGGGTCCCATCTTCAAATACATCAGAAAATAACCCTGTCCCCCAGGGCCAGGGTGTCTCTCCTGTGGTGGCTGCAAAGTGCTCACCTTCTAGAGCAGGGATGGGGAACCTTCGGCCCTCCAGCTGTTGTTGAACTACACATCCCAGCATGCCCTGCAACAGTTTTAGCATGGCCATATAACAAAACTGTAGCAAGGCATGCTGGTATGTGTAGTTCAACAACAGCGGGAGGGCCAAAGGTTCCCCACCCCTGTTCTAGAGGGTCGCAGGTTCGGCATTCAAGACTGGGTTCTGGTGACCACGGACGCGAGCCTCCGAGGATGGGGAGCAGTCGCACAGGGAAGGAATTTTCAGGGACTATGGTGAAGCCAAGAGGCTTGTCTACTCATCAACATACTGGAATTAAGGGCCATATACAACGGCCTTCGACAAGCGGAGAATCTTCTTCGCGACCTACCGGTTCTGATTCAATCAGACGTCGTCACAGCCGTGGCTCATGTAAACCGCCAAGGCGGGACAAGGAGCAGAGTGGCAATGGCGGAAGCCACCAGGATTCTACCGCTGGGCAAAAAATCACGTAAGCACTCTGTCAGCGGTATTCATTCCGGGAGTGGACAACTGGGAAGCAGACTTCCTCAGCAGACACGATCTCCATCCAGGAGAGTGGGGACTTCATCAAGAAGTTTTTGCAAAGATAACAAGTCTTTGGGGACTTCCTCAAATAGACATGATGGCGTCACGCGTCAACAAGAGGCTTTGGAGGTATTGTGCCAGGTCAAGGGACCCTCAGGCAGTAGCGGTGGACGCCCTGGTGACACCATGGGTGTTTCAGTCGGTCTATGTGTTCCCTCCTCTTCCTCTCATCTCAAAAATATTGAGAATCATAAGACGAAAAAGAGTGCATACAATACTCATTGTTCCAGATTGGCCTCGAATGGCCTGGTATTCAGATCTTCAGGAGATGCTCACGGAAGATCCATGGCCTCTTCCTCTCAGGGAGGACCTGTTGCAGCAGGGGCCCTGCGTGTTCCAAGACTTACCGCGGTTTCGTTTGATGGCGTGGCGGTTGAACACCGAATCCTAGCTGGGAAAGGTATTCCGGGGGAAGTCATCCCTACTCTGATAAAGGCTAGGAAGGAGGTGACGGCGAAACATTATCACCGTATTTGGAGGAAATATGTATCTTGGTGTGAAGCCAAGAATGCTCCTAAGGAAGATTCCACTTGGGCCGTTTTCTCCACTTTCTACAGACAGGAGTGGGTATGGGCCTAAAGTTAGGCTCCATTAAGGTACAGATTTCGGCCCTATCTATATTCTTCCAGAAGGAATTGGCTTCTCTCCCAGAAATCCAGAGTTTTGTAAAGGGAGTGCTACACATCCAGCCTCCTATTGTGCCCCCAGTGGCACCATGGGACCTTAACGTGGTGTTACAGTTCCTAAAATCTCACTGGTTTGAGCCTCTTCAAACAGTTGAATTAAAATTTCTCACTTGGAAGGTGGTCATGTTGTTGGCCTTGGCATCTGCAAGGCGAGTGTCCGAATTGGCTGCCTTTTCTCATAAGAGCCCCTATCTCATTTTCCATGTGGATAGAGCTGAGTTGAGGACTCGTTCTCAATTTTTGCCTAAGGTGGTGTCATCATTTCATATGAACCAACCTATTGTGGTGCCTGTGGCTACGGGGGACTTGGAGGATTCCAAATCCCTTGATGTAGTCAGGGCCTTAAAAATTTACGTAGCCAGGACGGCTCGGATTAGGAAAACAGAGGCACTGTTTGGCCTGTATGCAGCCAACAAGGTTGGCGCTCCTGCTTCTAAGCAGACTATTGCTCGCTGGATCTGTAACACGATTCAGCAGGCTCATTCTACGGCTGGATTGCCGTTACCAAATTCGGTAAAGGCCCATTCCACTAGGAAGGTGGGCTCTTCTTGTGCTGCTGCCTGAGGCGTCTCGGCTTTACAGCTTTGCCGAGCTGCTACTTGGTCGGGTTCAAACACTTTTGCAAAATTCTACAAGTTTGATACCCTGGCTGATGAGGACCTAGTGTTTGCTCAATCGGTGCTGCAGAGTTATCCGCACTTTCCCGCCTGTTTTGGAGCTTTGGTATAATCCTCATGGTCCTTACGGAGTCCCCAGCATCCTCTAGGACGTAAGAGAAAATAAGATTTTAAACCTACCAGTAAATCTTTTTCTCCTAGTCCGTAGAGGAAGCTGGGCGCCCGTCCCAGTGCGGACATATTTCTGCATGACTTGTATATAGTTGTTGCTTACATAAGGGTTATGTTACAGTTAAGATCAGTCGTTGGCTGATACTGTTTTGTTCATACTGTTAACTGGTTGCGTATTTTCCAGGTTATACGGTGTGGATGGTGTGGGCTGGTATGAATCTTGCCCTTAGATTAACAAAAATCCTTTCCTCGTACTGTCCGTCTCATCTGGGCACAGTTTCTCTAACTGAGGTCTGGAGGAGGGGCATAGAGGGAGGAGCCAGTGCACACCCATCTAAAGTTCTTTATAGTGCCCATGTCTCCTGCGGACCCCATCTATACCCCATGGTCCTTACGGAGTCCCCAGCATCCTCTATGGACTAGGAGAAAAAGATTTACCGATAGGTTTAAAATCTTATTTTTTTATTATTATAGCAGTGTTCTGTTGCAGTGATTTTGTATATGGGTGTGTTTTAGTTCAATCTACCAGGGTTTTGCACATTACCACTTTACGGCAGATGTAACGTGCAGAGAGAGATATTTGGGTGGGGTTGTGCCCAAACTGAAATCTAAATTGCAGTGTAAAAATAAAGCTGTCTAACATTTGTGGGCTACGTGCAAAAGCAGATTGTATTTACCTGCACAGAAAATATAAATTAGTTTGCTCCCCTTACTTTGCAAAATGGTTTGTTCCAGATACAAACTTAAGTGCTTTTTCTATCTTGCGTCCAAATCCGAATCAGGTCCATAGAGCAGGCAACATTCCCTTCTTTGTCAGGATGGGAGAGTTATCTGCAAAAATAAATGCATATGTAGCTGTAACTTGAAAGGACTAGCACCTCATTTTGGAACGCATATACTGTGTATTTACCTCACAAAGCAGTAAGTCTACCTGTTAATGTACACTGCTTGTCTTTCTTGGAACATGACTGTGTGTGTGTGTGTGTGTGTGTGTGTGTGTGTGTGTGTGTGTGTGTGTGTGTGTGTGTGTATATGTGTGTGTGTGTGTGTGTATATATATATATATATAGCGGGCTCCCTGCGCTCGCCACGCTTCGGGCTTTGCTCGCCACACTATTATATCCCCCCTCAGGTGGTGGCGTGGACCACCATCCGAGTGGGAATGGGGAGCTTGGGTCTGGATTTCGACTGCCAGTATTTCCACAGCTGCCAGGATCTCGACAGCCAGGTAGTTAACTGCATCCAATTATTTATATATATATATATATCTATCAGAGGCGGATTGGCCATAGGGTTCACAGGGAAGATTCCCGGTGGGCCGACGCACTCGTGGGGCCTGTTTTGTTTGAGGACATGTGGTCCTTTTTATAGACATATTGAATAAGATGCAAAATAATTTGAATATATGAAAATTACTGCCACTTAGCCTGTGATTGCAGATGATCTAGTGCACAGGCTCTCAAACTCGGTCCTCAGGACCCCACGCAGTGCAGGTCTCCTCACAGAATTGCAAGTGAAATAATTAGCTCCACCTGTGGACCTTTTAAAATGTGTCAGTGAGTAATTAATATACCTGTGCACCTGCTGGGTTACCTGCAAAGCATGCACTGTGTGGGGTCCTGAGGACCGAGTTTGAGAACCCCTGATCTAGTGTATGCCCTGTCTGCCTGCTTGGCTGACATATAAGATTGAGTGAATAGTGATTGGGATACGATTGGTGTAATAAGCAAGAAAATATATCTTTCTAAAGAATGATATAGTTTCCTGAATTCTGAAGGTGTATCATATAATGTGCTCATAATATTTAATTTAATTTTTTTTTAACATCCCCCTTGATGCTGGACATGCCCACTATCTGGAAAGTCTTGGGGGGAGGGTGCTGCTGCCATGGCCCATGGCTAGACCTTACACCTCTGGTGCTGCCCATGTGGGGCCACTAGTACAAATTTTTCCAGGGCCGCTTTTTGTTCCCAATCCGCCCCTGATATATATAAACTATTAGTGAAAACACAGCAGTAGACCATACCACATACCGATTTTACTTCATATGATATTTTCCATTGGATAAAATATGTACTATACACGATTTAAAGTATCCCGGTGTATATAGGATGACATTTATTATTTAACAGCTTTTCATACAGAATTCTGAAATTGCTTTTGTTAGGACATTTTGCCATGTCAAATTGCTGTACTTAACACTTTTTTACATTAAGTTCAAAATTATTGCTTTGTACTTTGTTTACCACACTATAGATTAAAAAATGTAAGGGAAAAATTCATAACTATGACAAATGTTATCTCCTTCTGGAGTTCTCAATGTAACACTTTAGTAAACCTCTTACTACAGTATCAACACAAATACATTAACCAAGGGGATGTAGTTATGTGACCGGCGGTCATATTACCAACGGCTACATCATGCTCCCCTTTAAATCCCAACAGTTGGCATGGACTATTGGCAGGGACTATTCCCACCGAGCCCGCAAGGGGCATGTTGCGCTCGCCCCTTCCCCCATGCCGGCCTTCAGCTGCCGGGATCCCCCTCCTTATGCTGACCGCCAGGATCCCCAGTGGCGGTAACACAAAGGCAGTTTGCACCATTGATCTGTTAAACTACCAGTATATTTGTGCATATTCAGGGTGTCATTCCCTTGAACTTAAGGTCAGTTCAAATACTGTATACTCTATTGAGGTTTATGCTCCTTAGGAAGTTTAAACCCATGACTTGTATGTATGTTGATGTTTCCAGTTCTTCTGAATTAAAAGTACTACCAGAGGCAAATCTCTCCCCAACATTGGTTTATCATAATCAATTCTGTAACCACCCTAAGTGTACAGAGTACAGCTGCTAGGTGGATCACGTGTCAGTGTCAGAACTCTATTTGTGTGTTTGAGTTTCTCAACAATGGGCAGTACATAGTGGTCCTCACAAAATGTTGCCCTGGACTCAAAAAAAAAGGTCTTCTGTTCTTCCTAAAACGTCTTTTAAATATATTGCTTTATCTTTGTGATCTTTCTTTTTATTTTTGTTTTGGACTAATTGAAGGATTTGAAAAAACATTTAGTAAGTGCATATTGTCATTTCTTATCCATTTTTTTGGCGCTGCACTTTAATAATCTGTATTTGCCCATCGATGGTTTCCACTTCACTTCTGGATTGTTTCCACTTCACTTTTTGCTCTAATTATGTAAAATGCGTCAGTAGAAAGACCATGAATTGTTGCCTTGCAACGACCTTTCTACTTTCATGATAAATTGGGCTTGTATTATCTTAGATGTCAGCAAGCTGAATGACTGACTGCTCATTTAAGGTAAATCTTGTTATTTGTAAACCCCACTGTTTATATATACGAGTATATATAGACTTCTACCTAATTTAGCCACTACTTTGCTAATGAATTTCACTTTTTCTTATAAGTCCTAGAGGATGCTGGGGTCCACTTCATGACCATGGGGTATAGACGGTTCCGCAGGAGCCATGGGCACTCTTAAGACTTTTCAATGGGTGTGAACTGGCTCCTCCCTCTATGCCCCTCCTCCAGACCTCAGTTTTAGAAATGTGCCCAGGCAGACTGGATGCACTCTAGGGGAGCTCTACTGAGCTTCTCTGAAAAGACTTATGTTAGGTTTTTTATATTCAGGGAGAACTGCTGGCAACAGTCTCCCTGCTTCGTGGGACTGAAGGGGCAGAAGAAGGAACCAACTTCCTGAAGAGTTTCATGGCTCTGCTTCTGGCTGACAGGACACCATTAGCTCCTGAAGGGTACTGAACGCTAGCCGTGTCTAGATGCTCACTCCCACAGCACGCCGTCACCCCCCTCATAGAGCCAGAAGTCAGAAGACAGGTGAGTAGAAGAAGACAGATCTTCTATCAAGTAAAGTGACGGCTGAGGTACAGCGCAGCGCGCCATTGCTGCCCACACACACAGGCACTGCAGGGAGGGTGCCCTGGGCAGCAAAAACACCTCTATAAACTGGCAAAAAGGAGGCATAAGATGCCCAGGCACAGCCCTACCCCCGCCAGTATAAAGATTATGAAAAGTTTCTGAGGTAAAAACGCGCCATTGTGGGGGCGGAGCTTCTTCCTCAGGCGGCTAGCACACTGCTCAGCGCCATTTTCTCTCTCCTCAGGCTGCAGAGATATCGCTGGTCCTCCTTCACTTCTGACTACAAGTATCAGGTGCACAAGCGAATTTGGTGCTGTACAAGTGTGTTTTACTGTGTAAAAAGCACTGCATGTCAGTGGGCATTCTGTGGTCACAGGCATTGGGTACTGGCGCTGGGGTTGTGAACTGGCTGCTCCTAAACTGTGTCCCTCTGACAGATTTTACTTTGGGTCTGTCCCCTATAAGTCCCAGTGTGTCTGTTTGTGTGTTGTAGACGTGTGTAAGACATGTCAGAGGCAGGGAGTTCCTCCCCGGAGGAAACCATTTTAGGGACACAGAAGTGTAATGTGGGGGCGCTGCCGGCACACCAAGAGCCTGCATGGGTGAAAGAAATACGTGATAGTATGCATCATATTAATAGGAGATTAGATAAGTCATGCTGAGTGCTGGAGAAAATCTGTGGAGGATGTGATTTTTCAGGGCTCTGTTATTCCATCCGCGGGCGATCCCACATAAGAGACCATTTGCGAATATTGTGAATACTGATACCGACACGGACACTGATTCTTGTGTCGATGATGGTGACTCCAGAGAAATAGATCATAAATTGGCAAAAAATATACAATATATGATTGTAGCTATAAGGGAAGTTCTGGAAGTCACAGAAGCCACTCCTGTACCTCAGGAGAAGGCTTATTTTTATAAAGAAAAGTAATCCAAGGTCACTTTCCCTCCTTCCCACAAGCTTAATACTCTCTTTGAAGGGATGTGGGTGAATCCCGAAAAGAAATTTCGTATTCCCAAGAGAATTCAGATAGCTTATCCTTTCCCGGTGGAGGACAGGAAAAAAATGTGTGTCACCCCCTGTGTTAGACAGTGCACTGTCCAGGTTGACAAAGAAGGTAATTCTCCCTGCACCTGGCACGGCTTCACTAAAAGAGCCCGGCAGACCGAAAGATGGAAACTATATTGAAATCCATTTATGTTGCCAATGGTACGCTGCTCTGGCCCACAATTGCTTGCGCATGGGTGAGTCGCGCTATTGAAAAATGGTCAGAAAGCGTGTCATCAGAAATTGACACGATTGATAAAGATGAGTTACTCCTTAAGTTAGGGAATATCAAAGACGCTGCCGCATACATGCTAGAAGCGATGAAAGATATTGGACTCTTGAGTTCACAAGCCGCTACCATGGCAGTATCGGCTCGGCGGGCGTTGTGGATTCGCCAGTGGAACGCGGATGCAGATTCCAAAAGAAATATGGAGGCTCTCCCAAATAAAGGTGAGGCCTTATTTGGCGATGGACTGGATGCGTTAGTCTCTGCGGCTACCGCAGGTAAGTCGACATTTTTGCCCTCTGCGCCTGCACCAGCAAAAAAGACATATCACCCGCACATGCAGTCCATTCGGCCCAATAAATACAAAAAAGCGAGTGGTTCTCCCTTCTTTGCAGGAAAGGGAAAGAAGTCCACAGCGGCTTCACGTTCCCAGGAGCAGAAGTCTACCCCTACTTCTGCCAAATCTTCAGCATGACGCTGGGGCTCCTTTGCGGGAGGCCGCTCGGGTGGGGGCACGTCTCAAACTGTTCAGCCAAGGTTGAATTCTGTCCCGCCTGGATCCCTGGGTGTTGCAAATAGTGTCCCAGGGATGCAAACTGGAGTTTCAAGACGTTCCCCTATGCCGATTTTTCAAATCAACCTTGCCAGCTTCTCTTCCGGAAAGGGAAGCAGTAACAGCGGCAATCTGAAAATTATGTCAGGATCAGGTCATAGTCCTGGTACCTTTGTCACAACAAGGGGAGGGGTTTATTCAAGCCTTTTTGTAGTTCCGAAGCCGGACGGCTCGGTCAGACCGATCCTAAACCTAAAAAATCTGAATCTCTACTTGAAACGATTCATGTTCAAAATGGAATCACTGAGGGCAGTGATTTCCAGTCTGGAGGAGGGGGACTTCATGGTGTCTGTAGACATAAAGGATGCTTACCTGCGTGTTCCCATTTATCCTTCTCACCAGGCTTATCTGAGATTCGCGGTTCAGGATTGCCATTACCAATTCCAGACGTTACCTTTCGGTCTCTCCACGGTGCCGAGGGTATTCACCAAGGTGATGGCGGAGATGATGGTTCTCCTGCGTCAAAAAGGAGTCAATATAATTCCTTATCTGGATGATCTGATAAAGGCGAGATCCAGGGAGCAGTTGTTACAAAACATCACACTCTCCTTGTCAATACAGCATGGTTGGATCATAAATTATCCAAAGTTACAGTTGGAACCGACGACAAGATTGTCTTTTCTCGGGATGATTCTGGACACAGAAGTTCAGAGAGTATTTCTTCCGGTGGAAAAGGCTATGGAAATCCAGAAAATGGTAAAACAGATATTGAAACCATCAAGTGTGTCGATCCATCAGTGCATTCGGTTGTTGGGGAAGATGGTGGTGGCCTATGAGGCCATACAGTTTGGCAGGTTCCATGCCGGAGTATTCTAGTGGGACCTGTTGGACAAGTGGTCGGGATCCCACCTACACATGCATCGGTAGATAATCCTGTCGTCAAAAGCCAGGATTTCGCTCCTGTGGTGGCTACACAGTTCTCACCTACTAGAGGGACGCAGGCTCGGGATTCAGGACTGGGTCCTGGTAACCACGGATGCAAGTCTCCGAGGCTGGGGAGCTGTCACTCAGGGGGAAAGCTTCCAAGGAAGATGGTCAAGTCAGGAAGCCTGCCTTCACATAAATGTGCTGGAATTGAGAGCCATTTACAACGGCCTTCAACAAACGGTACATCTTCTTCAAGATCATCCCGTGCAGATCCAGTCGGACAATGTAACAGCAGTCGCGTACATAAACAGGCAGGGTGGAACGAAAAGCAGAGCGACAATGGCAGAGGTGACGAAGATCCTCCTCTGGGCAGAAAGACATGTAAAGGCTCTGTCTGCAATTTTCATTCCGGGAGTAGACAACTGGGAAGCAGACTTCCTCAGCAGACACTATCTCCATCCAGGAGAGTGGGGCCTCCACCAAGAAGTCTTCGCAGAGGTGACAAGTCTTTGGGGAGTTCCTCAAGTAGACATGATGACATCTCGTCTCAACCAGAAGCTTCAGAAATATTGTTCCTGGTCAAGAGACCCTCAAGCAATAGCAGTGGATTTGCTAGTGGCCCAGTGGGTGTTCCGGTCGATGTATGTCTTACCTCCACTTCCACTGATCCCAAAAGTGCTCAGGATCATAAGAAGAACAAGAGTTCAAGCAATCTTCATTGCCCCAGACTGGCCAAGGAGCGCTTGGTACCCAGATCTTCAGGAGTTGCTTATAGAAGATCCTCAGCCTCCTCCTCTTTGCGAGGACCTGCTGCAGCAGGGGCTGTGCGTGTATCAAGACTTACCGCGGCTACGTTTGACGGCATGGCTGTTGAGCGCCGGATCCTAGCCTGAAAGGGTATTCCCAAGGAAGTCATCCCCACCCTTATTCAGGCCAGGAAAGGAGTAACGTCGAAACATTACCACCGTATTTGGAGAAAATGTGTGTCTTTGTGTGAATCCAAGAAGGCTCCTACGGAAGAGTTTCAGTTGGGACGTTTTCTCTATTTTCTGGTGTGGAGGCGGGCCTCCAATTGGGGTCGATCAAGGTCCAGATTTCGGCCTTGTCAGTGTTCTTCCAAAAACAATTGGCCTCTCTTTCAGAGGTTCAGACCTTCGTGAAAGGGGTTCTGCACATCCAGCCTCCATTTGTGCCTCCAGTGGCACCATGGGACCTTAATGTGGTGTTGCAGTTCCTTCAATCGGATTGGTTTGAGCCTCTACAAGAGATAGAGTTGAAGTTTCTCACTTGGAAAGTGGTGATGCTTTTGGCATTGGCATCCGCACGGCGGGTGTCTGCATTGGGGACCTTGTCTCACAAGAGCCCTTACCTGATCTTACATGAAGATGGGGCAGAGTTGAGAACTCGTCAACATTTTCTTCCAAAGGTGGTTTCATCTTTCCACATAAACCAACCTATTGTGGTGCCAGTAGTTACTGACACGTTCACTGAGTCAAAGTCTCTAGATGTGGTTAGGGCTTTGAAGATTTATGTAGCTAGAACAGCTCGAATGCGGAAAACAGAGTCTTTGTTTGTCCTGTATGCTCCCAACAAGATTGGGTGTCCTGCTTCCAAGCAGACTATTGTGCGTTGGATCAGAGGTACGATTCAGCACGCTCATACTACGCCTGGATTGCTGTTACCGAAATCGATGAAGGCCCATTCCACTAGGAAAGTGGGCTCATCCTGGGAGGCTGCCCGGGTCGTCTCTGCATTACAACTTTGCCGAGAAGCTACTTGGTCGGGGTCAAACACATTTGCAAAATTCTACAAGTTTGACACCTTGGCTGATGAAGACCTCAAGTTCGGTCAATCGGTGCTGCAGGGTCATCCGCACTCTCCCGCCCGTACTGAAGCTTTGGTATAAACCCCATGGTCATGAAGTGGACCGCAGCATCCTCTACGGACTAGGAGAAAAGGATTTACCGGTAGGTATCAAAATCCTGTTTTCATGTTCTTCTGTTTCCTGTTGCACAAACCAATATGATTTGTACTAACTACTTTACATATATAAGAAAAATCATGGCTTCTATAAAAATGCTGTTACATTCAACCTGTTGAAACAGAATATAGCAGATTAGCTAATGTGGATTTCCTTTCATAAATGTGCATTTTTACTTTTTCTAGCAGATACTGAAATTCAACTAATTGAAGCTTGTGTACTCTTGTGTACATGATCTTAACACATCAATACCCAATTAGCAATTTGTTGAAAAAGAATTAAAATTACCATAGTGGGTATATCCATATTTGTCTCCTGATTTGTTTTCTACAGATAGCGTTTTCTTTGAAATGCTAATAGGGACAGGAAAATAAGCTGCAACTGTCTTGACATATTACAGCTTGTTTTGACACCAAAATATTCGAATTCATTTTCCCAATTGAAAGCTTATTTGCCCCACAATAATTTTAATTTTACTTGTATTAAATAAAAAAAAGTACATGACATTATCTTCTGTGAAACAGTTGCATTTTTGTTCTAAATTAAGTAATGTGCTGCTTGGTGTAAAATTCCATTATTACTTAACTGTCTCCTTTTACCCTCATCTTTGCTGTAAACTATTTTGTGGACAAATTTAATTTGGTAATCTATGCTGAATTAAAAGACAATGTTAACATACTGTTAATGGGAGAAGGAGGGGGGGTTGTGACAGTTTTAAGGCTTTTACAGAGTCATTATTACATTTTATTTATAAGGCGCAGCAAGTGGTTTGCACTGCCATACATACGGCACACATTAGAACAATACAGGGTACACCGAACTTAACATTACAGTAACTGAAAAACTAATAGACCATAGGTAAAAAAAAAAAAATGAGTCCCGCAGTTATCAGTACACAATACAGCTGAGATGTAAGGAAGCAAATGAGTGATCGGTGTACTACTGGGACAGGCAGCCATTGGAAGAGATGAACGGGTACAAGTGAGAGGAGATGCAGGTATAGACCGTCGCTGAGTAGGAGAGAGCTGTAATTGAAGTGTGAGAGAAGAGTGCTGTGAGAACAAGAGGGGCCCTGCTCCAAGGAGCTTACAATCTGGGGGGCGGGAGGCAGCTTTGAGGAACAGGTGGGTTTTCATTGTCCGTTTAAAGCTTTACAAGGTCGGGGAGAGTGTAAAACAACGAGGGAGCTTGTTCCAGTGAAGGGGGGCAGTGCGGGCAAATTCACGGATTTGCACATGGGATGCAGTATCCAGGGTAGAGGTGAAACGATGGTCATTGGCCGATTACAGAAGACGGGAGGGAGGGAGTATGTAGGGAGATGAGGTTGTAGATGTAGGGAGCAGTGGAGTTAGATAGGGCTTTGTATGTAAGGATTACCAGTTTGAAGAGGATTCTGTAGGGGAATGGGAGCCAGTGCAGGTTTTGTTGAAGGGGAGTGGGAGAGGAAGATAAGTCTAGCTCCGGAGTTGAGAACAGATCGGAGGAGAGCGAGGTGGGAGGACAGTGAGGAGAATGTTGCAATAGTTGAGCCGTGAGATGGCCAGTGAATGGATATTAACTTTAGTCGCACTTTGATGCAACAGGATTGAGCCAGAAATTTGACATGGGGGGTGAAAGAGAGTGAGTAGTCAAGAGCGATGCCGAAGCTTTGGAGTTGGTGAACAGGGGGGATGATGGTGTTGTAAACAGCGCTAGAGAGATTGGGGGCTGGAGACTGGATGGGGAAAAGATGATGAGTTCAGTTTTGTCCATGTTGAGCTTCAGGGAGTGCTTAGACATCCAGGAATAGATGGTGGCAAGGCGGCTGAATACTCGAGTGAGGCCAGGAGAGTAGAGGTATAGTTGTGCATAGAGGTGATATTGAAGGCCGAAGGAGCTTATGAGCGCACCCAGTAAAGAGCTGTACAGGGAGAAGAAAAAGGGGGACAAGGACAGAACTCTGGGGGACGCCAACGGGGATGATGGAAGGGGGTGAGGTGGAGCCAGGAGGCAGACACCGTAAAGGAGTGGTTAGTGAGGTAAGAGGTGAACCAGGCAAGGACAGTGCTAGTGAGGCCAATGGTCTGGAAGGTTTGGAGGAGTGGGTGATCCACGGTGTTGAAGGCAGCAGTATGTCCACGAGAATGAGCAGAGAGAAGTGACTCCTGGATTTGGCCAAAAGCAGTTCATTGGTGATTTTGACCAGGGCAATTTAAGTGCAGTGGGTGAAACCCAGATTGAAGAGAATCAAGAATGGATTTGTCAGAGAGGTAGCTGATGAGCCAGCCGTATACCAGACGCTTAAGTAGTTTGGAGGTGAACGAGATAAGAGGGCAGGAGGAGACCATCTGGTTGGGGTAGGTCATGGTGGATAGAAGAGAGAGAGTATAGAGGGAGGATATGATAGCTGGGACAAGAGACCCAAGATTGCGTCTGGTGACTGGGTCTTGGCGTGGGGAGGAGAGGAGATCAGAGGGTGAAAGAGTGTAAATGGTGATCAGAGAGGATGAAGGGAGAGTTGGAGAGGTCAGATGGACCACACTGTTGGGTGAAGAGAAGGTCAAGAGAGTAGCCGAGACAGTGAGTGGGGTAGTGGTCCATCGAGAAAGGCCAAAGGAGGAAGACATGGCGAGAAGCAACAGCCAGGGGGAGGGGTTGGCGGTTAGATGACCGCCACATGAAGGTGAATGGGATAGAAGAAGCAGATAGAGTGGACCTCAAAGGTGGAGAAAATGAGGGAGGGTTCTGATGGGATTACGTGTGAGGTTCATTTCTGGGAGAGGAGGATGCCCACTCCACCACCTTGGCGTTCGTCAGGACTGATAGAGTTGGTGAAGGAGAAGCCCCCACAGGAGAGGGCAGCAGGGACGATGGAGTCAGAGGAGAAGAGTCAGGTTTCGGCCATGGCGAGAAGGTTAAGAGAGGGGTTGATGAAAAGGTTGTGGATAGCGGGCAGCTTGTTGCAGATTGATCAGACATTCCAGAGTGCACAGGAGGAAGGTAGGGAAAGGAGGAGTCACATCACCTGAAGGATCTCTGGTATATCTCCAAATTTCATGTTAATATATCATCACACTTTACACTAACACACTCAACAGCTAACAGAGT
Organism: Pseudophryne corroboree; assembly: GCF_028390025.1. Lineage (NCBI taxonomy): Eukaryota > Metazoa > Chordata > Amphibia > Anura > Myobatrachidae > Pseudophryne > Pseudophryne corroboree. Next base: position 827,927,077 of record NC_086445.1, on the reverse strand, counting down.
TTTGAAGAGTCATTATTTTCAAGCCACTGCATATGCCATTATTATGAAGACATGGCTTTTTAAGTAGTAGAAAGTATTTAACAGACAAAGTATATTGTGGGGGGGGGTTTCTGATGCTATGCGCCATTGAAAATAGCCCCCTTTGTAATAATCCTACTGAGAGCAGTCAATATCTCATCAGAGCATGAGATACATAGTGCACATCAGGAGCAATGTCCTCTTTTTTTCCCCTGCATGACATTAGCATGCATGTACATTTTTTCCACAGTTACTTCGTATATTGGTGTAGTTCAAATGCATTATAATTTCATGCTGTGATTAGAAATGAATTTTGACTTTAGCATAACTTGTTAGTAAGACTTGGTATTGAGATCCCGTCTGTCAGATGGCCGGTGGCTCACTGCACTTGCCACAGGTTGTTTCCAGCGGGCTAGTCAGTGTTCTGATGCCAGCGCCGGTATTGTGACGGCAGTCTCCTGACCGCCGGTCACGTAACCGCATCCCTTTAGTAAGGGCTGTAGCTGCCTCTAAGCAAGTCTTGTGCAGCTTCTTATTTGAACTTGAAAGGCAAATCAGACTGTCAGCTGTGATTTTATGTAGGAGTATCACAGCGGGATGCCGATGATCATGTGACCGACGCTGAAATCCTGACACCACTCTGATCCCGACACCGGAACACCGAATTCCTATATCCCGAAGGTAACTATTGGGGCCACTGTTAGGGTTAGGACCCAGGGGAGGTTATAGCTAGGTACTAAAATAGTGGTTATCCGTATCACAGCCCCACCGCCATCCACAAATCTTAGCCCTAGCCCCCACCCCCAATAACTAAACCCTAGTCGCCACCCAAGGTGGGTTAGAGTAGGTGACGGGAAAGGGGTAAAATAATTACCCCATCCCCTGTCAGCATTCTAATTGTCCTGATGCCGGTCGTCACAGCCATGTAGCTGTAATTGTTATTATTTTTTTTATTTTGTTTGTGGTATCACTTTCTCTCATTAATGTAATTGGTCCCTAGCATACAGTAGTAATGACAAGTGGTATTGTATAGAACAGCAAATACCCCTTAAGCATATCATTACTTTACATATTTCGCAATTGCACTTTATTTTACTTCCGTTATTTTCTTTAACATCCTACTGGATGCTGGGGACTCCGTAAGGACCATGGGGAATAGACGGGCTCCGCAGGAGACAGGGCACTCTAAGAAAGAATTAGGACTACTGGTGTGCACTGGCTCCTCCCTCTATGTCCCTCCTCCAGACCTCAGTTAGAATCTGTGCCCGTACAGAGCTGGGTGCTCTTTAGTGAGCTCTCCTGAGCTTGCTAAAAAGAAAGTTTTTTATTAGGATTTTTTATTTTCAGAGAGATCTGCTGGCAACAGACTCTCTGCTACGTGGGACTGAGGGGAGAAGAAGCAAACCTACTAACTGCGGATAGGTCGTGCTTCTTATGCTACCGGACACCATTCGCTCCAGAGGGATCAAACACAGGAACGCACCCTTGGTCGTCCGATCCCAGAGCCGCGCCGCCGCCCCCCTCGCAGAGCCAGAAGCCGGCGTGTGAAGCAAGAAGACGTCACAAGCGGCGGCAGAAGACTCCAGTCTTCATATGAGGTAGCGCACAGCACTGCAGCTGTGCGCCATTGCTCCCACATTAAACCCACACACTCCGGTCACTAGGGTGCAGGGCGCAGGGGGGGGCGCCCTGGGCAGCAATTAGGTACCTCTTGGCAAAAGCAGCATATATACAGTTGGGCACTGTATATATGCATGAGCCCCTGCCATTATTTTACACAAAATTGCGGGACAGAAGCCCGCCGCTGAGGGGGCTGGGCTTCTTCCTCAGCACTCACCAGCGCCATTTTCTCTCCACAGCTCCGCTGAGAGGAAGCTCCCCAGGCTCTCCCCTGCAGAAGCACGATAGAAGAGGGTGAAAAGAGAGGGGGGGCACATAAATTTGGCGTAAAAACAATATATACAGCAGCTACTGGGTTAACACTACGTTACTGTGTGATTCCTGGGTCATATAGCGCTGGGGTGTGTGCTGGCATACTCTCTTTCTGTCTCTCCAAAGGGCCTTGTGTGGGAACTGTCTTCACATAGAGCATCCCCTGTGTGTGTGTGTGTGTGGTGTGTCGGTACGTGTGTGTCGACATTTCTTAGGTAAAAGGCTCTAGAGCAAATATGTGCGTGTGAGGGTGTCTCCGTCGACAACGCCGACACCTGTTGGATATGTGTAATTAAGTGCTAAGGTGAATTTATTGCACAAAAGATTAGAGAACAGACAGGAAATCTACCCATGTCTGTCCCTCTGTCGCAGAGACCTTCAGTGTCTCTCAATGCTCACTATCCAAAATAATAAACACTGATGTCGACACGGAGATTGACTCCAGTGTCGACTACGATAATGCAAAGTTACAGCCAAAATGGCAGAAAAGTATTCAATATATGATTATTGTAATAAAAGATGATTTGCATATCACTGATGACTCATCTGTCCCTGACACAAGGGTACACATGTTTAAGGGGAAGAAAGCTGAGGTAAATTTCCCTCCTCACATGAGGAAAAAGATCGGGAATCTCCAGACAAGAGACTGCAGTTTCCCACAAAGAATTCTCAGGCAGTATCCTTTCCCCACTAGGGCCAGGATACGATGGGAATCTTCCCCTGGGTGTCACGTTTGCCCAAAAGGTAACCTGTCGTAACAGCTATTTTCAGGGATCCTGCAGATAGCGTGCACATTCTGGTACACTACTCAGACCGGCGATTGTGTCGGCATGGGTTTATAGCGCTGGGGCAGCGTGGACAGGTACCTTATCAGCACTTGGTCCACAGCTACTTGGTCGGGTTCAAACACGTTTGCAAAATTCTACAAGTTTGATACCCTAGCTGAGGAGGACCTTGTGTTTGCTCATTCGGTGCTGCAGAGTCATCCGCACTCTCCCGCCCGTTTGGGAGCTTTGGTATGATCCCCATGGTCCTTACGGAATCCCCAGCATCCACTAGGACGTTCGAGAAAATAAGATTTTACTTACCGGTAAATCTATTTCTCGTAGTCCGTAGTGGATGCTGGGCGCCCGTCCCAAGTGCGGACTTCTTCTGCAATACTTGTATATAGTTATTGCTTAACTAAGGGTTATGTTATGTTTGCGTCAGGTTGTCTGATGCTCTGTTGTTGTTCATAATGTTAACTGGGTAAGTTATCACAAGTTATACGGTGTGATTGGTGTGGCCTGTATGTGTCTTACCCTGGATTCCAAAATCCTTTCCTTGTACTGTCAGCTTTTCCGGGCACAGTTTCCTTAACTGAGGTCTGGAGGAGGGACATAGAGGGAGGAGCCAGTGCACACCAGTAGTCCTAATTCTTTCTTAGAGTGCCCTGTCTCCTGCGGAGCCCGTCTATTCCCCATGGTCCTTACGGAGTCCCCAGCATCCACTACGGACTACGAGAAATAGATTTACCGGTAAGTAAAATCTTATTTTTTTCTGCTACCCTGTGTTATGAACCACAGGTAGTGGTTCATTCCTGTTTTCCGTTTATGTATTTTATGTTATAGTTCTCTTGCAGGCCAGGATTTCCCTTTGCTCTGGTTTAGAAGACTCTTGTTTGCTGCCGGTGGTGAGTCTGTGTAATTGCAGCCTGTTTCCATGTGTTTGGCCTCACATGTCTGTTAATTGCACCTGTCAGTTTGGAGTCGTGCAACAGGGCAGCTGCACGACATAATTAATTAGGGCTCTCTGTTATATTCTGGTTCAGTGCAATACACAGACGCCGGTGATAGTTCTGAGCTAGTTCCCGAGCTCCTGTCTAGCAGTGTCTGTCTAGCTGCTTCCAGCCTTGATCCAGTGTCTGATCCAGTGGCTTTGTCTATTCCTGATCCTGATTCGGTATCCTGTTCCTTGGTGTCCACTGCTCAGTCGTTGGAACTCTGCCTGTCCTCTGGTACTGAGAGCCTGTGTCGGCTACATTGGGGGTTCCTGTCCGTTTGTCAGTATTTGTACCGGTTCCGTGAGTAGCGGCTTTGCCGCGTCCGTCGGCCAAGGCCGCTGTATTCTTTAGTTTCTAGTTACTGGTGTTTTTGCAGAGGGTTCTGCATATTCTGTCACCGCCTGTACACAACAGTATTGTGTCGGCGTGTGGACAGCATTTCCTTTGTTGTTGTTTATCCTGGCGGCTGTGCCGCACATACTTTAAGTTCTGTAGCGCCCCTAACTCTGTATTTCTGTCTTTAGTTAGAGGTTCCCCTTGTCATCACCCTGTCTCGGTTCACGCCTTGTCTCACATTAAGACCTGGGGGCATCGGAGTTGGGCAGACCTAATCCGCCCTTCAAACGCGGCTGCCGTGGGCCCAAGAAACCATAGTCACGCAGGCGTGGGCTGACAACGAGGGTGAGACAATGGAGTCAGGTTTCCTTAGGGGTTGCTGCTGAGCTCCGTATCTATTGTAGCTTTACGTTCCTGTACATGGGAGTACCAAGTACAGTGAACGTAACACCCTGGGCCATTTACACATCCCACTGTTCCTGGGAAATGAGGGGGCATGACCTAATCCAGAAGGCATGACAATGCCCCCTCCAAAAAAAAGCTATGTCAAATATTATTCACTGCACTTGTACTCCTTGGCAGCTGGTACAGACACTCTGATAGAAAGTACAACTGTTAAAATAGAGTTCAAATTGTGTCTGAAATTATATAGTGGTTTAATACCCCAGTTTACAACACCATGCTTATATTTTTAACTGATTATTGAAACACCCTATTGTGAATACTAATTCTCCAGGTGACATCTAGTCAATCTTGCACTGGACAAAGTGTCTTTTGGAACCTATGACTGAAGCTCTTCTTTGCCTATCTTGAAATGTTTTTGCCAACAAGTGCTGTGATATTGCACAACTGGCCTGATGATGGATCATATCTTGTTTGGTCCCAACACACCCCCATGCCTGATGTTGATCTGAGCAAAAAGGACAGTAAAGACACCAATTGTCCGTACTGTGCCTTTACTAACAGCCACTTGTGGTGCTGGAAGAAAATCTGCACTTCACGTCTAGCAGTAGAATCTTGCCAATGTAATTACAGTGTAGAATTAGATCTAACATGCCCTGGGTAAATGAAGCTACAAAGCGCTTGTATTTTTGAACAATCATTTGAACATGGACCTTAAGTCTTTTACTGATTTTCGCATTGCCAATTGTCTACCTGCGCTTCATTAATCTCTGTTTCAGATGAACGTTCCTCACAATTGTTTTTTTTTCTTCGGGTTTCATAGGGTTCCACAGGAAGAACATTGGGGTTGTAAGTCGCGGATGAAAGTCCGAGCACCAAACAGTTAAGCTTTCAGGCTTCCGAGAATGCTCGTCTCCTCTCCTCTATAACCCCGCCTCCATGCTAAGGCAGGTCAGTTTTTTGTTGGTGCCAGCAGTAAAGCTGGTTACACCTTTACAGGGGGCTGCTATAGCAGCTCTATGCTTTCACATTTAAAAGTTTGTTTGTTTTTTCCTTTTTTGAGCTTGTCAGCGCTGTAAGTCTGTCAGACTTCAGCACTACAGCTCCATCACTCCACGCTGGCACTGAAAGTCCCGCGTGGCCAATGCCGAGACGGGTACTTGGGGCCGCACACCGTGTCTAGCACTGCTCACAGTTGGAACCGCAAGGACTGCGTGGCTGGCATATGGGGGCAGGTAAGAGGGTCCCATCTTAATAGGACCCACTTTTAAATTGCGGTTTGCCGCGTGTCCCTGGAGACGGACCGCGGCGCTGGTGTGGACACTGGCCCCGGTCTGGGATTCTACTAGACCACCAGGGCATATAAGGTACAGGTTTTAGTGTATACACTAAATTTATAAAGGCCTTTAGTACCTGGGGTGGAACACCAGCAAGGGGAGGCAGCGCTTAACCAGTAGCCTCTCCCCCCAGCTTTGGCTGTCAGTCTACTACAGATTTCCCACCCATCAGCTGTAAACAACACTCCCTCCTTTATTCAGAGACCAGGGCAGCAATCAAGGTCTCCGGGAACGCTGGGATCAGTTTCCCTGTAATATCGTCTCTAAGGAGCCAGGTTTTTACAAACACTTCTATCCTACCTGCTTTTAAAAACAGGCTGAGTAGTTGATTCAAGTGCTCATTGCAGCTATATTATTGTGTATTTATCTGCATTGTATGTGACTTGTGCTAGTTCTGCTGTCTGATTTATGTTTTTCTCTGGTGTGTGTGTGTGTGTGTGTGTGTGTGTGTGTGTGTGTGTGTGTGTGTGTGTGTGTGTGTGTGTGTGTGTGTGTGTATAGCTATCACTTTTCTTTACCCTGTGAAACAGGTGCTTTCAGGGTTATTCTGAGTAGCAGTTAAATTGCTGACTTTTGTCACATACTACTCTTGATTATACAGTTACTGATGCCATAAAAGCGTGTGACTGTGACACACAAATTTAGCAGTTATTGTATGTCTAACACGGCAAAAGGTCGCAAACAGTGAAAGACCCCACTATTGCTTTCATGTAAAATGTGCTCTGCAGGGTTATCTGCACAGGATGTTGTACAAGATGGGCTATGTGTTAATTGTTATACACATTCTAGTCAAACAACTCCTGTACCTACACAGGAACCTCCCTGGGCTTCCTTTACACAAATATTGGATACTCTGGTGGACAGACTTAAACCAGCCATGGGTGCCCCTATGCCAGTACCAGCCACAGATACAAATCCACCCTGGGTGTAAACTCTGGCGATTTCAGTTCAAAGCCTGGCGCAGATATCTGTGTAATATATAGGAGGAAGGTGAAGAGAATACTCTCTCTGTCACGGATTCATGTGTAGCAGTGGAGGAGGCTTCTATTACTGTAGATGTACCAGTATTAATAGATAGAATTAACCTGTGGCTGTCGCTAAGACAACTAATGTATTTAAACGACAAAATACTCAAATTAGAATTTCTATAGTCTTACCATCTGATGGAAAATAGACAGAGGAAACTTTTTACCAGGGGTGTTCCAAGGTTCCTGTCTAAGCAACTCTCATCTCGCTATCCTATCCCTGCAGGGATTGTGCGAGGTGGGAGACTCCTCCGGCGGATTCTCATATCACACGTTTGGTGAAGACTTCTACTTTACCTGTCACTACCATTAAAGGAGACCACATCTTTTAACTGATGTGTGCTGAAAATAGGCCTACAGTCACAGCCAGATGGGCAGCAAAAGCTATTGAATCTTGGTTACAGGCAATAGAGGAGGAATTGCAGGTAGATATTTCATAAGGAGTGAAGACTCTATTTGTATTATTTCAAGAAAGCGACTCCTTACATTGGTGAAGCGCTATCTGATGCTGGTGTGTTGTTGGCAAAAGCGTCTGCAACGTCAGTGCTGGCAAGACGCATTATCTGATTATGTTCTACTAAAGAAGAATCCAAGAAAACTCTCAAAGTACTTCCCTTTGCAGGAGATATTCTGTTTGGAGAAGAACTAACCTTAGCTGCTGCCAAAACAGCTTTTCTCCTTTCAGCTACACCACGGCCTCAGAGCTCTAATTTGCGTACCTTTTGTCCACAAGGAAAAGCGAGAGGACAAGCGTTTCCTAGGCAGTCATAGCCTCAAAGTCTACTAAGCCAAAGACTAAGCAGCCATGGGCAGCAAGACGACCCTCAGAAAAACTTGACAAACCCGCAGCCTGACCGGCCTCCCCCTGGGGTACCTCAGGGTGGGAGACCGACTTCCTCACTTCGCACAAGTCTGGATCAAGACTACTTCAGACGTATGGGTGCAAGAGGCAGTCTCTCACTGGTACGCCATCTTTTTCATAGGACGTCTCCATCCGCAGTTTGTCGCATGAGTCTTGCATCAGACACAGAAAAGGCTCTGACACTATAAAAAGTGGTTTAATCACTCCTCCAGTTAGAAGTAATAGTGTCAGTTCCTCAGGCTCAAAAAGGAAGGGGCTATTATGCGACCCTGTTCCTTGTACCAGAGCCAAATGAGACATACAGGCCTATTCTCAATCTCAAAGCCCTCAACAGATATGTGAAAGTTTTCAAGTTTCGCATGGAAACCCTAGACTCTATAGTTCTAGTATTAGAGCCTGGGGATTTCATGGTGTCATTGGACATACGAAATGCATATACCTATTGCTCTTTCACATCAACGATACCTGAGGTTTGCGATGCTAAACCAACACTGTCCGTTCCAGGCGCTGCCATTTAGCCTGGCTACAGCGCCCATAATATTTACAAAAGTCATGGAAGCACACCGTCAGGGAGTCAGGATACTTCCTTACATGGACGACATACTGCTACTGGCCAAATCACAGGAGGTATTGCACAGCCAACACAGACAACTATAGCCTTCCTACAAAGTCGCGGATGGCTAATCAACTAGAAAAGGTCCTCCCTCATACCGTCACAAAGGATGGTACATTTGGGAGCCCTGCTAGACAGTATACATCAGTTCCTTCACTGTCCTCGGGTGTCAATTCACATGGCCATGCAAGTCTTCGGCCTGATGGTATCTGCGTTTGACTTATTTGCCCAATTTCACTCTCTGCCTTTACAAAGGGTGATTCTGGCCAAGTGAAGAGGCCAGCCTCATCAGATCAAACTGCAGATAATAACTCTGACTCCAGAGGTTTGCCTATCATTAACTTGGTGGCTTCACAGCAATCAACTAGAATGGGGTTGCCCCTTCTGGATCCCAAATTGGGTGTGTCTCACTACAGATGCCAGCCTTTACGGTTGGGGAGCTGTAACCGAGCAACACTCATTTCAAGGGAAATTGAGAATGGCAGAGTCTCAGTTATCAATCAATGTACTGGAACTAAGGGCAGTATACAAAGCATTGACACTGGCAAGCAGTATTCTCCAAGGCAGGCCTGTGCAAGTTCAATACGACAACGCCACAACAGTGGAATATATCAATCACCAAGGCGTCACTTGCAGCAAAATGCAAGAGTCAGCCAAAATACTAAAGTGGGCCGAACATCATCTTCCGGCCATATCAGCAGTGTTCATACCAGGCCTCCTCATCTGGGAAACAGACTTTTTGGTTGTGATGTGAAGCCATCAGATCCACGTCTGCAAAGTCCCAGCATACAGATCAAGGTCACGGGATCCGCAAGCGGCATTTGTGGATACTCTATCGGCACAATGGACGTTTCATTTACCATACATATTTCTCCCATTATCCCTTCTACCAAGGGTAATAAGGAAATTCAAACAAGAAGGCGGAAACCTCATTCTGATAGCCCCAGTGTGGCCCAGACGGCACTGGTTCCCTGACCTACAGAGCCTCTTATTAGTGCAGCCCCTTCATCTTCCACAGCAAGGGGACCTTCTACATCAAGGGCCATGTCTACATCTGGATCTGAACCGGCTGTCTTTGATGGCGTGGCTCTTGAATCATCCATTTTAAGAGCAAAAGGATTTTCAACCTCTGTAATTCAAATGATGCTTAAAGCACGCAAGCCTGCTTCAGCACATATATATTATAGAGTATGGCATACCTATTTCACATGGTGGGTGCTTCCAAGCGCTACGATGCAACTATGTTTAAAGTATCAAGAATACTTGCTTTTCTTCAAAGAGGATTAAATCTAGGATTACGCCTTGTTCTCTGAAATAAATATATATATATATATATATATATATATATGATATACATACCTTTTTTTCAAGGCGTCATACGTGTACAACCTGTGTGTGTTCCCCTGGTAGCTACATGTGAACTCTCTGTAGTATTGGATGCACTTCAAGAGACCCGTTTTGAAGCTTTATAATCAATAGACCTCATATGGTTGATAGGTAAGACATTTTTGTTAGCTATTGCCTCTGCCAGGAGGGTATCGGACTTAGGAGCTCTTTCCTGTCATCCACCTTTCCTGATTTTTCATTGTGACAGGGCAGTTCTACAGACTAAGCCTGGTTACCTTCCTAAAGTGGTCTTCAGATCCCACCTAAATCAACAAGTTGTAATCCTGGCTTTTACCTCACCATATCCTTCAGCAAAAGAACGTTCTTAGGATGTGGTACCTGCCTTACATATCTACATAGATCGAACCAATTCTATCAGAAGATTCGACTCTCTATTCATACTTTATGCATTTCACAAGCGTGGCTGGCCAGCTAACAGACAGACGCTGGCCAGTTGGATTAGAATGGTTGTTGCACAAGCATACAATCAAATTGATTTGCCTGTCCCAACGTCAATTTCTTCCCATTCTACTAGATCTGTAGGCCCCTCATGGGCGGTACGCCATGGGGTGTCTTCTGAGCAAATGTATAAGGCCGCTACATGGTCGTCCATTCACATGTTTCTAAAATTTGACTTATTTGATACCTTTGCATCCCAGGATGCTTCCTATGGATGCAGGATTCTGTTATCCTTTTAGGTGCGTCCCCTCCCTTAAAAATACTGCTTTAGGACATCCCCGATGTTCTCCCTGTGGAACCCTATGAAACCCGAAGAAGAAAACGAGAGTTATGGTAGACTTACCTTTGTTAACTATCTTTCTTCAAGGTTCATAGCGTCCACGGGGTCCCTGATGGACCTGGCCTCTCTGGGTTTTTGTGGCATTAGTCACTGGTTACTTCTACTTTCTGTGAGAATGTGTTCTTATGTGTACAATATCTTTCTACTCTCCTATCCGCTTCCTGTTTTGGGCTTGTTAACAAAACTGACCTGCCTGAGCATGGAGGTAGGGTTATAGGGGAGAGGAGCCGAGCATTCTGGGAAGCCTGAAAGCTTAACTGTTTGGTGCCTGGACTCTCATCCACCCCTAAACCCTGATGTTCTCCATATGGACCCTATGAACCTTAAAGAAAGACAGTTAACAAAGGTTAAGTCTACCATAACTCTCATTTTTTTTCTTTATATAGTTGTCTTCATCATTCATGGAAAGTAGTTTTTGTTGCTTTTTGAAAGCTTTTCTTGCAATTTTTGTGACCTTCTGAGTGTCATTTAGCATATACCCTGGAATAGTTTGGTAGTGCTATTAAATCTCTGTATTTGCAATGCCCAATATTCTAAATATATTCAGGCCTGGGTGCTTCAGTAGTATGAACTTATTGTTCTATTTTATAGTACTTAAACTTGTTTTGGAGTTCCTTACGGAACATTGTTTATATCTTCATTAGATTAATTGTGTTTGTGTGTCTGTTTCATGTTAAATTTTAATTCATTGGGCAGAATTCATTTGGTTTGATCCCAACGATAATTAATGGACGCCCAAAAGCACCCATTTAAAGTCCTGGTTATAGTGCCTAAACCACTGACTTTTTGCATATTTCTGCTTGTCACCTCAGGAGACTGCAAGAAGAAATGTGGGCGTCCGCGGCACTTGTGACCAATGTTAGAAACAATTGTATTTCTCCATTGGAAGCCTACTGCTAACGGGGGTTGTAGTAGGGTATGCCGGCGGCCAGCATACCGGCACCGGAATCCCGACCGCCGACATACCGACAGCTGGGCGAGCGCAAATGAGCCCCTTGCGGGCTCGTCACGCTGTGGGCACGCACTATCTATTCTCCCTCCAGGGGGGTCGTGGACCCCCAAGAGGGCGTAAAAGTGTCTGTATGCCGGCTGTCGGGATTCCGGCGCCAGTATACTGTGCACCGGGTTCCCGACAGCATGCAAACTGAAGACCACCCGCTAATGGGCACCCAAACAACAACTCAATTGCCTCATTAGGCCATTAAATTTGCCTTTCATTGAAAGGGATAAAATGATCATATATTCAGTCCATGTCTGCAATTCCTTTTTTTCCCCGATTTTGTTTATACGAATGTGTACAGATGTTTTTTCCTGCAAATCTGTCTGCAAATAAGTGAATACATGTATGGAAACATATAAGAGTTTATTAGTATTTGTGGTCAACAATGTTATATTTAAAATAATGTAATTCCTGTGTATATATTTTATAATTAATATACACAAATATACACACATATATATATATATATATATATATAACTAAATAATCTTGCAATTTAAATAAAATAGCTTCTTGATTTGTCCCTGAATCTAGTACAACAGTGCATCACTTCACATGGCGGGCACCTGTAGCATAATTTTAAGTGGAAAAAAAAAAAATACTCGCAACATGGACTATATATTTCACTGGTATCTGGCTGTATACACAGATGTATTGCGCACACAAGCATTAGTATGTTACATAGCATTTTCTTTCTAAATGAAAACCACATGTTGTCATATTTGTTTTGCATGTCACATGAAATACTTGTATTTGGTCAAGTACATGTGCAAATCACAAACTTACATAGTTGATGTAAGGGTAGCTCGGTTGGTGTAGTGTTTAGTATTACTGCTTTACAGCACTACCTACCATGTCCCGCACTATGGGGGTAATTCTGAGTTGATTGCAGCAGGAACTTTGTTAGCAGTTGGGCAAAACCATGTGCACTGCAGGTGGGGCAGATATAACATGTGCAGAGAGAGATAGATTTGGGTGGGGTGTGTTCAATCTGCAATCTAAATTGCAGTGTAAAAATAAAGCAGCCAGTATTTACACTGCACAGAAACAAAATAACCCACCCAAATCTAACTCTCTCTGCACATGTTATATCTGCCTCCCCTGCAGTGCACATGGTTTTGCCCAACTGCTAACAAAGTTCCTGCTGCGATCAACTCAGAATTACCCCCTATGTGGAGTTAGTATATTTTCAAAGTGCTTGTGTGGGTTTTCTCTGGGTACCATGGTTTTCCACAACACTGCAAATATATACTGGTAGGTTGATTTGGCCCTTTCCAAAAATTTACCTTGATAAATGTGTGTGTACATGTGGCATTTCAGCCCCAACCCCTGCGGCTTATGTGTGCGCTATATACATAACTGAAAATAAGTAATACTAAATGTTTAAGCATCATTCCTTTGGGTATACAGATTTGTCTGTATAACACCTGGGGAGAGAAAGCTGTCATGATAAAAAGAAGGTACTTGTGGTGTTTCCCTGATAAACAGCGCTATCTCCAGAACAGAAATGATTGCAACGCACACTGCCCTAGAGTCTGTTGGCACCACCACAGCACTGCTGTCACTCTTAAGAGTACCTGAACTGCACAGTATTTGTATGTAAGGTTATGTTGCAAACTTAAAGAACTGTCACTCTAAGCCTATATTATAAATTAAGCCACTCCTTTTTCTTCCCAAACTAAAAATGGGTTTAGCATCTGGGACACCTGGGTGTTGTCTGTCCTTTTTACCAGTTGTGACATCAATACTGAAGGCAGGAAAACTTCAGTACTTTGGCAACTCTAGTACTAAATTCTATGGCTGTCAGAAAATCCACTCTGATCCAGACTATCCTGTACTTAGGAGACTTGCTTTACCAATTCTTCTGCCTCAGGCAGTGGTGCTGGGAGAGTGAGGGAACGTAGACCACTATAATATGGGTCCAGGAGTAGACAGGCTGAAAAAATAAGTTTGCAGAACTGTCTAGATGTAAGTATTCTAGAGAGTGCAGGGGTTAGCAAAATAACTGTGTATTTAAAAAATTCTCGCAGTTTGTAAAGAAATTATCATGTGGTAGAGGGGTGTGGATCATAGGGTTGACCACTGTTGGTCGACAGTGACTAGGTTGATACCTGAAATAGGTCATCAAAGTCATTAGGTCGACATAAGGTGGGGTGTTTTTTTTTTTTTTTTTAATGGTGTCGTTTTCTTCGTTAAGTGACCGGGAACCCCAATTAGTGCATCGTGTCCCCTTGCATGGCGAGCGAACCTTCGGGCAAGTTGCCTCGCTCCGCTACCGCTGCACTCGGCACAGGTTACTATTCCCAATCATAGTCCACGTGGATCGTAAAGTATGAAAAAGTTAAAAAAATTTGACCTATATACCATGTCAACCTAATGCATGTCGACCAATAGTGGTCAACCTAATGACTGTCGACCTAAGTGTGGTCGATCTACAGACCGGATACCGTGGTAGACAATTAACTGGGGAAGAGTAAAATTGGTGTCTCCGTATGAGTACTTAGAAATTTGCCCACTAAAATTATTGTTTCCTGGCCCAGAAATGTCAATTCATTTGCTCTTGCTCTAATTGTTTTTGGGGGGTTTTCTGTGTGTATGTGTTCAGCAATATATCTGCATAACTCTAGTTACTTTTAAAAGTAGTAATAAAGTTTGAGTATGTACTTGGTAACATTATTTTTGCCTTTTCTTGCCTGTAGATTATCTGAAGAAGAAGCACTATCAAGAGGCAGAATCTACATACAAGAAGTTAAAACACACTGTTGACCAAGCTCTTTCCCGCAGTGGCTACTCAGAAGTGAATCTCAGCAAACTGTTTCAGACCCTCAGCACTATGAAATAGGACTATATCTTACAAAGCGCCTTCAGGTGATCAGACTGGGACATTTTTTTTTTATTTTTTTTTAATGATTGAGACATTTTTTTGAAACTACAGCTATTCCTTTTGTTTGGTACTTTTTAAGTATGACGTGTTCTATATTACAGTCCAGCTGTGCATTGCAGGTTAATATTACTCTTGTAATACATTACACATTCAGTAATGATTTGCCACATTAAGGTTTCTCTGTTAAAATTTCTATCAATCCGATTCTCACAGCACATTATATTTCCTTTGTAATGAGTCGTCCACAGAGACCTGACAGATAAAAGGACTGCTACTTTAATTGAATAATTCCCAGCAAGAGTGGCTGCAGTGTAAGTGATCCTAGACTTTGCTGTTCAGTATTTAGTGGAGGTGCTTTCAGCAAACAAGGTTACAGAAGGTCTCCATGGGAGCGCTAATGTTTTGCCTTTTCACAGTTTATCAGCTTCTAATCACAAACATGCTAATTAAGAAAAATGACTCTCTACATGTACATTCTAGCATTTTATTTTTAAACCCAGAGGTGTAGTATAGCCTATTGCAAGAAATTGTATTTCTGTAGTCTTCCAGTTTGTCCCATTTCATAATGAGATTTATATATATATATTGTATTTACCAATTTTTAATGTTAATACAATTTCTGGTATGTGTTAATGCAGAATTTTCTTAAGCAACACTTTAAATATGGATTACTCACTGTAGGTTTATATTGTTCCAGAAGTAGAAGTGTTCTGTTGTTGGGGGTTTTTATACAATGTAAGCAACTTAAATAAAGAAGACTTTTGAATTGTCTGGTTTTATTTTCTGGTATGTTCTGTACCTTTATAGAGTACATGGTATTGACTCTTCAGATTTCTGGTTGTCTGAAACATCCGGAAATAAATCTATATAGTTTTCTCTTACGTCCTAGAGGATGCTGGGGACTCTGTAAGGACCATGGGGTGTAGACGGGCTCCGCAGGAGACATGGGCACTAAAAAGAACTTTAGAATGGGTGTGCACTGGCTCCTCCCTCTATGCCCCTCCTCCAGACCTCAGTTAGATCCTGTGCCCAGAGGAGACTGGGTGCATTACAGGGAGCTCTCCTGAGTTTCTCTGAAAAAAGAATTTTGTTAGGTTTTTTTATTTTCACGGAGCACTGCTGGCAACAGGCTCCCTGCATCGTGGGACTGAGGAGAGAGAAGCAGACCTACTTAAATATAGGCTCTGCTTCTTAGGCTACTGGACACCATTAGATCCAGAGGGAGTCGGAACGCAGGTCTCCCCTCGCCGTTCGTCCCAGAGCCGCGCCGCCGTCCTCCTCACAGAGCCAGAAGATAGAAGCCGGGTGAGTATAAGAAGAAAGAAGACTTCAAAGGCAGCAGAAGACTTCAGATCTTGCGCGCCATTGCTCCCACACACAACACACACGGCAGGCACTGATGGTTGCAGGGCGCAGGGGGGGAGCCCTGGTCAGCAATTTTAAACCTCTAGGACTGGCTAAAATGAATATATAGGCTCCGTGGGCTGTATATAGTAAATCCCCCGCCAGTATTTTAAAAAATCAAGCGGGACCGAAGCCCGCCGCTGAGTGGGCGGAGCTTGATCCCTCAGAACTAACCAGCGCCATTTTCTGCACAGACACTGCAGAGAAGCTAGCTCCCTGGACTCTCCCCTGCTGAACACGGTGACACAGGGCAGAAAAAAAAAGGGGGGGGGGGGCACTTGTAAGGCGCAATGGGTGTATTATATGCACATAATTATATAAAAGCGCTATTTATCTGGGAATTGTTTTTTCCAGTGTCAGTTGGCGCTGGGTGTGTGCTGGCATACTCTCTCTCTCTGTCTCTCCAAAGGGCCTTATTGGGGATCTGTCTCCATATAAATATCCCTGTGTGTGTGTGGGTGTCGGTACGAGTGTGTCGGCATGTCTGAAGCGGAAGGCTCTTCTAAGGAGGAGGTCGAGCAGATGATGGTGGTGTCTCCGTCGGCAACGCCGACACCTGATTGGTTGGACATGTGGAATGTTTTAAATGCAAATGTGACATTATTACATAAGAGGATGGACAAAGCAGAGTCCAGGGAAAAAGCAGGGAGTCAGTCCATGGCTTTGACTGTGTCACAGGGCCCTTCAGGGTCTCAAAAACGTCCCCTTTCCCAAATGGCAGACACTGATACCGACACGGATTCTGACTCCAGTGTCGACTACGATGATGCAAGGTTACACCCAAGGGTGGCAAAAAGTATTCACTATATGATTATTGCACTAAAAGATGTTTTGCATATCACAGATGACCCCTCTGTCCCTGACACGAGGGTACACATGTTTATGGAAAACAAACCTGAGGTGACATTTCCCCCATCTCATGAGCTGAACGCATTATTTGA
Source organism: Pseudophryne corroboree (assembly GCF_028390025.1). Classification (NCBI taxonomy): domain Eukaryota; kingdom Metazoa; phylum Chordata; class Amphibia; order Anura; family Myobatrachidae; genus Pseudophryne; species Pseudophryne corroboree. Next base: position 827,910,376 of record NC_086445.1, on the reverse strand, counting down.
AAAAGCTTGGGAAACTCCAGACAAAAAACTGCAGATTCCCAAAAGAATTCTTATGGCGTATCCTTTCCCGGCACAGGACAGGGTACGGTGAGAATCCTCGCCCAAGGTAGACAAGGCTTTGACGAGCTTATCCAAGAAGGTGGCGCTGCCGTCTCCAGACACGGCAGCCCTCAAGGATCCTGCTGACCGCAGACAGGAAACGACTTTAAAATCAATTTATACACATACGGGTGCTTTGCTCAGACCGGCAATAGCATCGGCTTGGGTTTGTAGCGCGGTAGCAGCTTGGACAGATACCTTGTCAGCTGATATGGATACCCTAGATAGGGATACCATTTTATTGACCTTAGCTCCCATCAAAGACGCAGTCTTATATATGAGGGACGCTCAGAGAGACGTCGGCCTACTAGGTTCAAGGGCCAACGCCATGGCGATTTCTGCTAGGCGAGCACTGTGGACCCGCCAGTGGACGGGTGATGCCGACTCAAAAAGGCATATGGAAGTTTTACCTTACAAGGGTGAGGTTTTATTTGGGGAAGGTCTTGCGGACCTGGTTTCCACAGCTACCGCGGGTAAATATACTTTTTTGCCTTATGTTCCCCCACAGCAAAAGAAAACGCCACAGTATCAGATGCAGTCCTTTCGGTCGCATAAGTCCAGAAGAGGTCGGGGCTCTTCCTTCCTCGCCAGAGGTAAGGGTAAAGGGAAAAGAATGCCTGCTACGACCAGTTCCCAGGAACAGAAGTCCTCCCCGGTTTCTACTAAATCCACCGCATGACGCTGGGGCTCCACTGGGAGAGTCCGCTCCGGTGGGGGCACGTCTTCGACTCTTCAGCCACGTCTGGGTTCAGTCGGACGTGGATCCTTGGGTGATGGAAATTGTATCCCAAGGATACAAGATGGAATTCGAAGACGTGCCTCCCCGCAGATTCTGCAAATCGGCTTTACCAACGTCTTCCTCAGAGAGGGAGATAGTTTTAGCTGCAATTCAAAAGCTGTGTCTACAGCAAGTGATTATCAAGGTTCCCTTAATACAACAGGGAAAAAGGTACTATTCAACCCTATTTGTGGTCCCGAAACCAGATGGCTCGGTCAGACCCATTCTAAACTTAAAATCACTGAACCTGTACTTAAAAAGGTTCAAGTTCAAGATGGAATCGCTAAGGGCAGTGATCTCCAGCCTGGAAGGGGGAGATTTTATGGTGTCACTAGACATAAAGGATGCATACCTTCATGTCCCCATTTATCCTCCTCATCAGGCGTACCTGAGATTCGCTGTACAGGACTGTCATTACCAATTTCAAACGTTGCCGTTTCGGCTTTCCACGGCCCCGAGGGTTTTCACCAAGGTAATGGCGGAAATGATGGTACTCCTGCGCAGGCAAGGAGTCACAATTATCCCGTACTTGGACGATCTCCTGATAAAAGCGAGATCAAAGGAACAGTTGCAGAAAAGTGTGTCGCTCTCCCTGAGAGTGCTGCAGCAACATGGCTGGATCCTAAATCTACCAAAGTCACAGTTGGTTCCAACAACTCGGCTGTCTTTCTTAGGCATGATTCTGGACACAGAACAAAAGAGGGTTTTTCTCCCGATGGAAAAAGCCCAGGAACTCCAGAACATGGTCAGAGACCTGTTAAAACCAAAAAGAGTGTCAGTACATCAATGCACTCGAGTACTGGGGAAAATGGTGGCAACCTACGAGGCCATCCCCTTCGGCAGGTTTCATGCGAGGACTTTTCAGTGGGACCTTCTGGACAAGTGGTCCGGGTCCCACCTTCAAATACATCAGAAAATAACCCTGTCCCCCGGGGCCAGAGTGTCTCTCCTGTGGTGGCTGCAGAGTGCTCACCTTCTAGAAGGTCGCAGGTTCGGCATTCAGGACTGGGTTCTGGTGACCACGGCGTGAGCCTCCGAGGATGGAGAGCAATCACACAAGGCAGGAATTTTCAGGGACTGTGGTCAACCAGGAGGCTTGTCTACACATCAACATACTGGAATTAAGGGCCATATACAACGGCCTTCGACAAGCGGAGAATCTTCTTCGCGACCTACCGGTTCTGATTCAATCAGACAACGTCGCAGCCGTGGCTCATGTAAACCGCCAAGGCGGGACAAGGAGCAGAGTGGCAATGGAGGAAGCCACCAGGATTCTGCGCTGGGCAGAAAATCACGTAAGCGCTCTGTCAGCGGTATTCATTCCGGGAGTGGACAACTGGGAAGCAGACTTCCTCAGCAGACACGATCTCCATCCAGGAGAGTGGGGTCTTCATCAAGAAGTCTTTGCAGAAATAACAAGTCTTTGGGGACTTCCTCAAATAGACATGATGGCATCACACCTCAACAAGAAGCTTCGGAGGTATGTGCCAGGTCAAGGGACCCTCAGGCAGTAGCGGTGGACGCCCTGGTGACACCATGGGTGTTCCAGTCAGTCTTTGTGTTCCTTCCTCTCATCTCAAAAATATTGAGAATCAGAAGACGAAAAAGAGTACGGACCCTATCTCATTTTTCATGAGGATAGAGCAGAGTTGAGGACTCGTCCTCAATTTTTGCCTAAGGTGGTGTCATCGTTTCATATGAACCAACCTATTGTGGTGCCTGTGGCTACGGGAGACTTGGAGGATTCCAAATCCCTTGATGTAGTCAGGGCCTTTAAAATTTACATAGCCAGGACGGCTCGGGTTAGGAAAACAGAGTCACTGTTTGTCCTGTATGCAGCCAACAAGGTTGGCACTCCTGCTTCTAAGCAGTCTATTGCTCGCTGGATCTGTAACACGATTCAGCAGGCTCATTCTACAGCTGGATGGCCGTTACCAAATTCAGTAAAGGCCCATTCCACTAGGAAGGTGGGCTCTTCTTGGGCGGCTGCCCGAGGCGTCTCGCCTTTACAGCTTTGCCGAGCAGCTACAAAATTGTAGCAAAATTCTACAAGTTTGATACCCTGGCTGAGGAGGACCTCATGTTTGCTCAATCGGCGCTGAAGGGTCATCAGCACTCTCCCGCCCGGTTTGGAGCTTTGGTATAATCCCCATGGTCCTTACGGAGTCCCCAGCATCCTCTAGGACGTAAGAGAAAATAAGATTTTAAACCTACCGGTAAATCTTTTTCTCCTAGTCCTTAGAGGATGCTGGGCACCCTTCCCAGTGCGGACATATTCCTGCATGACTTGTATATAGTTATTGCTTACATAAGGGTTATGTTACAGTTAAGATCAGTCGTTGGCTGATACTGTTTGTTCATACTGTTAACTGGTTACGTATATTCCAGGTTATACGGTGTGGATGGTGTGGGCTGGTATGAATCTTGCCCTTGGATTAACAAAATTCCTTTCCTCGTACTGTCCGTCTCCTCTGGGCACAGTTTCTCTAACTGAGGTCTGGAGGAGGGACATAGAGGGAGGAGCCAGTGCACACCCAATCTAAAGTTCTTTATAGTGCCCATGTCTCCTGTGGAGCCCGTCTATGCCCCATGGTCCTTATGGAGTCCCCAGCATCCTCTACGGACTAGGAGAAAAAGATTTACCGGTAGGTTTAAAATCTTATTATTATTTTTTGTTTTTTAATTAAAATGTTCTTCCTTTCTATGTCACTGTAAATAGTGTTTAGTTGGAGGTCATTATGTTTATAATAATAATTTTATTTATATAGTGCTCTTTCTCCACCAGGACTCAAGGCGCTTTACAGACATCAAAAACAATGCACATAATTCAGAGGATTTAAGTAATACAGCAATAGATAAGCCACACAGACATAAAAGAAAACATTAGGCACACGGAATGCATAATGCATGATTGCTGTAGGCATTTTGGGTAATAACTTCCAAGGGTTGTGTATTCCACCCTCACAAGGTACCAGGTGCAGCAGCAATCTTGGGCGCACAGCGAAGGATTACCCAGGCTGGAAAAGTCTACCCCTAGAAGAGATGACACAAAATGGGGGTGATTTCATAGTCCTAAAGTTCAGAGTAGGGTTCCAACAAAATCACCAGGTCTATGTATTTTTCATCCCATCCACAAGTGTACCAGATGAAGCAACCATGTTGGGTGCTCTTCGAAGGTCACACTGTGGGAGGTGAGCCATACAAGGGCCAAATGCATGTATGGGAAAACTGACACTTGTGTAGTAGTATGATGTACCTTGTATGTAGGGCGCAATGGCAGGGTGTGTAATCAGTGGAGGTAAACATTACAGAAAAAGCACACAGTGGGGTGGGAGAGAAAAATAAACAACAGGGGGGGGGGAAATAATTGCAGGTAACCAGTGGCAGAAGGAAAATTGGGATAACATTATTTTGCTAAGATCATAGTACGGGTGGGTATGAGAATGTGGGGGGCACACTCAGGACCAATGGAGATGTCCCTGCTGAGCCTGGTCCTGGTGCTCTCCCCCCACAGTTCCTTGCTCATCTTGAGGGTTTGGTCCAGGGGTAGACTTGATGTTCTCAGCCGGAGAGGTGGTAAGCCTGATCCTGGAGATCTCATGGTAAATGTGAAGAAAGGACACATAATGATCCTGAGTTTTGTGGTTGCAACACAGTCCTTCTGTTTTATTGTTGGTTTGTTTGCCTGCTGTTTTCCTTCGGTTTAACACAGCTATAACACTGCTATTGATTTTAGCTGCCACTTTATAACTAGCCACTTCATATACTAGGCACTGTAGCGACATAAAGGGCTGGCGTCCTGACCTATACTGAATAAATAAGTCTACAAACACATGTTCATCCTGATTACAACCCCCTCCCCCACACAGCAACCAACCACCTTCAGCAAAAGGTGTTAATCAAGGCTAACAAATGTAAGGTCAGTAAACCACACTCTATCACTATAAGTTATTTGCATAGTACAGTTATAAACCCACTTAGAACAGCTTTCTAAAGTTTTAACCATGCAATGTAAATAGTCTGCAATAATATTTACCTAGTAATATTTCAGTAAAAGCAGTTGGAATAGTCTGCAATATTGTTTACATAGTAATAGTTCAGTAAAAGCAGTTGGAATAGTCTGCAATATTGTTTACCTGTTGATGAGAAGGGTAGAGGAGGAGTCAATTTGCAATCGATATCAGTTGGAGATGTAACAAATGACATTCAGGTATAACACTGCCATTGATTTTAGCTGCCACTTTCTAACTAGCCACTTCATATACTAGACACTGCAGCGTCCTAAAGGACTAGCGTAGATGAGGTAAGTAGTGCGCCAGGTATCCCAATCATATCTGAGCAATCAGGATTTTCATGGGAAGGGCATTTATTTACCCTACACGTGACCCACATTCCGCAAAAATGTTATATATTAGTATTTGCTCTATGCATGTTCTCATCAAAGCTATTCAGAACATATACAGTATACTGGTGAGACAGACTTGTTGATTTTCAAAATACGGACAGATATCCATTAGGTTTCCCAGTTAAAGAGATCAAACTGAATGACTAAGGGAGAAATTCAATTGTTGAGTGCTACAGTATCACCTGTCTGAAGTGACAGGGAGCTATTTAATTGTTTGTTGATTGGCACGCGTGCTGGTCACACCTCCTGAGGTGTCAAGTAGAAAACTGCTTAAAGTTGTGTTGTGGAGCACCCAAACTTAGCACTTAGCTACTTTATGCAATTAAACCTGTCCATTTAGGTCTTTAACAATATATTCTGTAGCCATATGAAAAATAATACTCTGATTTTATTAGGCACCTAATAAAGTTTTTGATAATGGTTGTTAATATAAATCAGCCAATCATGTTGCAGTGACTCAATGCACTTAAGCATGTAAACCTTGCCAAGAGGTTCAGTTGTTATTCAGACCAAACACCAAAATGGGTCAGCGATAACTGAAAGGATTTTGGCTCTGAAATAATTGTTGGTGCCAGACGGTGGAGTGGTTATAGTATCTCAGAAACTAAAAAAGTCCTCAGAAACAGGAAAAACGTCTGTAGTTTTTCAGAGGATGGTGCGTCAAATAACAAATATCCAGATAATGCGTTGTTAATGAGACATAACTGAGTCATTAGTAAGCCACTGCAAATTTGTGACAGCATAGGGTTGCTCGGCGGTCTGATTGTGCGTCTGATGTTCCCGCTTCTGTATGTGAGCAGCGGATGTGAGATGCTGGCAGCGATAAGGGGGGTACTCACGGAGCGATCGCTGCTTAAAATCTAAGCAATCTGACTAGATTGCTTAGATTTTAAGCACGATCGCTCCGTGTGTAGCCCCCTTAGCGATAGCGATGCGCAGCCCCGCGCATCGCTATCGCTGCTGCTAGATTGGCCTGCATGCAGGCCAATCTAGCGGGTCGCTCACTTCACCCGCTGGGTGAAGTGAGCGGCCCCCCCGTCTCCCCCCGCACGCTCAGCACAGATCGCGCTGTGCTGAGCGCCGGGAGAGATGTGTGCTGAGCGGTTCGCTCAGCACACATCTCTCTGCCATCGGCCAGTGAGTACTGGCCTATAGTCTCTCTGCAGACAGCTGAGCCATTAGCATATTTATATTATATATCCTAAAATGTATATACACTCACACGGGTGTTATACTGCGACCAGCGATCGCCTCAGCCTGGATGTGCAGTGCTGGGGTGGCTTGGTCGGATTCCCTGACTGAAAATATTGATACCCTGGATAGGGACAGTATATTGCTGACTATAGAGCATTTAAAAGATGCATTTTTATATATGCGTGATGCACAGAGGGATATTTGCCGACTGGCATCAAGAGTAAGTGCGCTGTCCATATCCGCCAGAAGAGGGTTATGGACGCGGCAGTGGTCAGGTGATGCTGATTCCAAAAGGCATATGGAAGTATTGCCTTATAAAGGGGAGGAGTTATTTGGGGTAGGTCTATCAGACCTGGTGTCCACGGCAACTGCTGGGAAATCCACATTTCTCTAACGTCCTAGTGGATGCTGGGGACTCCGTCAGGACCATGGGGAATAGCGGCTCCGCAGGAGACAGGGCACAAAAGTAAAAGCTTTAGGATCAGGTGGTGTGCACTGGCTCCTCCCCCTATGACCCTCCTCCAAGCCTCAGTTAGATTTTTGTGCCCGGCCGAGAAGGGTGCAATCTAGGTGGCTCTCCTAAAGAGCTGCTTAGAGTAAAAGTTTTGTTAGGTTTTTTATTTTCAGTGAGTCCTGCTGGCAACAGGCTCACTGCATCGAGGGACTTAGGGGAGAGAAGTGAACTCACCTGCGTGCAGGATGGATTGGCTTCTTAGGCTACTGGACACCATTAGCTCCAGAGGGAGTCGGAACACAGGTCTCACCCTGGGGTTCGTCCCGGAGCCGCGCCGCCGACCCCCTTGCAGATGCCGAAAAGTGAAGAGGTCCAGAAACCGGCGGCAGAAGACTTTTCAGTCTTCATAAGGTAGCGCACAGCACTGCAGCTGTGCGCCATTGTTGTCAGCACACTTCATAACAGCGGTCACTGAGGGTGCAGGGTGCTGGGGGGGGCGCCCTGGGCAGCAATGATAGTACCTTATTCTGGCTAAAAATACATCACATATAGCCCCTGGGGGCTATATGGATGTATTTAACCCCTGCCAGGTCTCAGAAAAACGGGAGAAGAAGCCCGCCGAAAAGGGGGCGGGGCCTATTCTCCTCAGCACACAGCGCCATTTTCCCTCACAGAAATGCTGGTGGGAAGGCTCCCAGGCTCTCCCCTGCACTGCACTACAGAAACAGGGTTAAAACAGAGAGGGGGGGGCACTGATTTGGCGATATGACTACATATATTAAAATGCTATAAGGGAAAAGCACTTATATAAAGGTTGTCCCTGTATAATTATAGCGTTTTTGGTGTGTGCTGGCAAACTCTCCCTCTGTCTCCCCAAAGGGCTAGTAGGTCCTGTCCTCTATCAGAGCATTCCCTGTGTGTGTGCTGTGTGTCGGTACGTGTGTGTCGACATGTATGAGGACGATGTTGGGAGGCGGAGCAAATTGCCTGTAATGGTGATGTCACTCTCTAGGGAGTCGACACCGGAATAGATGGCTTATTTAAGGAATTACGTGATAATGTCAACACGCTGCAAGTCGGTTGACGACATGAGACGGCCGGCAAACATATTAGTATCTGTCCAGGCGTCTAAAACACCGTCAGGGACGTTATAATGCCCATTTTACCTCAGTCGGTCGACACAGACACGGACACTGACTCAAGTGTCGACGGTGAAGAAACAAACGTATTTTCCTTTAGGGCCACACGTTACTTGTTAAGGGCAATGAAGGAGGTGTTACATATTTCTGATACTACAAGTACCACAAAAAAGGGTATTATGTGGGGTGTGGAAAAACTACCTATAGTTTTTCCTGAATCAGATAAATTAAATGAAGTGTGTGATGAGGCGCGGGGTTCCCCCGATACAAAATTATTGGCGGTATACCCTTTCCCGCCAGAAGTTAGGGCGCGTTGGAAAACACCCCTTAGGGTGGATAAGGCGCTCACACGCTTATCAAAACAAGTGGCGGTACCGTCTCCAGATACGGCCGCCCTCAAGGAGCCAGCTGATAGGAGGCTGGAAAATATCCTAAAAAGTATATACACACATACTGGTGTTATACTGCGACCAGCGATCGCCTCAGCCTGGATGTGCAGCGCGGGGGTGGCTTGGTCGGATTCCCTGACTGAAAATATTGATACCCTTGACAGGGACAGTATTTTATTTACTATAGAGCATTTAAAGAATGCATTTCTATATATGCGAGATGCACAGAGGGATATTTGCACTCTGGCATCAAGAGTAAGTGCGATGTCCATATCTGCCAAAAGATGTTTATGGACACGACAGTGGTCAGGTGATGCAGATTCCAAACGGCACAAAGATGTATTGCCGTATAAAGGGGAGGAGTTATTTGGGGGTCGGTCCATCGGACCTGGTGGCCATGGCAACTGCTGGGAAATCCACCGTTTTTACCCTAAGTCACATCTATGCAGAAAAAGACACCGTCTTTTCAGCCTCAGTCCTTTCGTCCCCATAAGCATATCTGCCCAGGGATAGAGGAAAGGGAAGAAGACTGCAGCAGGCAGCCCATTCCCAGGAACAGAAGCCTTCCACCGCTTCTGCCAAGTTCTCAGCATGACGCTAGGGCCGTACAGGACCCCTGGATCCTACAAGTAGTATCCCAGGGGTACAGATTGGAAAGTCGAGACGTTTCCCCTCGCAGGTTCCTGAAGTCTGCTTTACCAACGTCTCCCTCCGACAGGGAGGCAGTATTGGAAACAATTCACAAGCGGTATTCCCAGCAGGTGATAATCAAAGTACCCCTCCTACAACAAGGAAAGGGGTATTATTCCACACTATATTGTGGTACTGAAACCAGAAGGCTCGGTGAGACCTATTCTAAATCTGAAATATTTGAACACTTACAAAGGTTCAAATCAAGATGGAGTCACTCAGAGCAGTGATAGCGAACCAGGAAGAAGGGGACTATATGGTGTCCCGGGACATCAGGGATGCTTACCTCCATGTCCCAATTTGCCCTTCTCACCAAGGGTATCTCAGGTTCGTGGTACAGAACTGTCACTATCAGTTTCAGACGCTGCCGTTTGGATTGTCCACGGCACTCCGGGTCTTTACCAAGGTAATGCCCGAAATGATGATTCTTCTTCGAAGAAAATGGACGACCTCCTGATAAGAGCAAGGTCCAGAGAACAGTTGGAGGTCGGAGTAGCACTATCTCAAGTAGTTCTACGACAGCACGGGTGGATTCTAAATATTCCAAAACCGCAGTTGTTTCCGACGACACGTCTGCTGTTCCTAGGGACTGGACACAGTCCAGAAAAAGGTGTTTCTCCCGGAGGAGAAAGCCAGGGAGTTATCCGAGCTAGTCAGGAACCTCCTAAAACCAGGAAAAGTGTCAGTGCATCATTGCACAAGAGTCCTGGGAAAAATGGTGGCTTATTACGAAGCGATTCCATTCGGCAGATTCCACGCAAGAACTTTTCAGTGGGATCTGCTGGACAAATGGTCCGGATCGCATCTTCAGATGCATCAGCGGATAACCCTATCTCCAAGGACAAGGGTGTCTCTCCTGTGGTGGTTACAGAGTGCTCATCTTCTAGAGGGCCGCAGATTCGGCATTCAGGATTGGATGCTGGTGACCACGGAGGCCAGCCTGAGAGGCTGGGGAGCAGTCACACAGGGAAAAAATTTCCAGGGAGTGTGATTAAGTCTGGAGACTTTTCTCCACATAAATATACTGGAGCTAAGGGCAATTTATAATGCTCTAAGCTTAGCAAGACCTCTGCTTCAAGGTCAGCCGGTATTGATCCAGTGGGACAACATCACGGCAGTCGCCCACGTAAACAGACAGGGCGGCACAAGAAGCAGGAGGGCAATGGCAAAAACTGCAAGGATTCTTCGCTGGGCGGAAAATCATGTGATAGCACTGTCAGCAGTGTTCATTCCGGGAGTGGACAACTGGGAAGCAGACTTCCTCAGCAGGCACGACCTCCACCCGGGAGAGTGGGGACTTCATCGGGAAGTTTTCCACATGATTGTGAACCGTTGGGAAAGACCAAAGGTGTACATGATGGCGTCCCGCCTGAACAAAAAACTGGACAGGTATTGCGCCAGGTCAAGAGACTTTCAGGCAATAGCTGTGGACGTTCTGGTAACACCGTGGGCGTACCAGTCGGTGTATGTGTTTCCTCCTCTGCTTCTCATACCCAAGGTATTGAGAATTATAAGACGTAGAGGAGTAAGAACTATACTCGTGGCTCCGGATTGGCCAAGAAGGACTTGGTACCCGGAACTTCAAGAGATACTCACAGAGGACTCATGACCTCTGCCGCTAAGAAGGGACTTGCTTCAGCACGTACCATGTCTGTTCCAAGACTTACCGCGGCTGCGTTTGACGGCATGGCGGTTGAACGCCGGATCCTAAGGGAAAAAGGCATTCCGGAAGAGGTCATTCCTAACCTGGTCAAAGCCAGGAAGGACGTGACCGCACAACATTATCACCACATGTGGCGAAAATATGTTGCGTGGTGTGAGGCCAGGAAGGCTCCACGAAGAAATTTCAACTCGGTCGATTCGTGCATTTCCTGCAAACAGGAGTGTCTGTGGGCCTCAGATTGGGGTCCATTAAGGTTCAAATTTCGGCCCTGTCAATTTTCTTCCAGAAAAAATTGGCTTCAGTTCCTGAAGTCCAGAAGTTTGTCAAGGGAGTACTGCATATACAACCCCCTTTTGTGCCTCCAGTGGCACTGTGGGATCTCAACGTAGTTCTGGGATTCCTCAAATCACATTGGTTTAAACCGCTCAAATCTGTGGATTTGAAATATCTCACATGGAAAGTGACCATGATGTTGGCCCTGGCCTCGGCCAGGCGAGTGTCAGAATTGGCGGCTTTGTCTCACAAAAGCCCATATCTGATTGTCCATTCGGACGGGGCAGAGCTGCGGACTCGTCCCCAGTTTCTCCCTAAGGTGGTGTCAGCGTTTCACCTGAACCAGCTTATTGTGGTACCTGCGGCTACTAGGGACTTGGAGGACTCCAAGTTGCTAGATGTTGTCAGGGCCCTGAAAATATCGGTTTCCAGGACGGCTGGAGTCAGGAAAACTGACTTGCTGTTATCCTGTATGCACCCAACAAACTGGGTGCTCTTGCTTCTAAGCAGACGATTGCTAGTTGGATGTGTAGTACAATTCAGCTTGCACATTCTGTGGCAGGCCTGCCACAGCCAAAATATGAAAATGCCCATTCCACAAGGAAGGTGGGCTCATCCTGGGCGGCTGCCCGAGGGGTCTCGGCATTACAACTCTGCCGAGCAGCTACGTGGTCGGGGGGAGAACACGTTTGTAAAATTCTACAAATTTGATACCCTGGCTAAAGAGGACCTGGAGTTCTCTCATTCGGTGCTGCAGAGTCATCCGCACTCTCCCGCCCGTTTGGGAGCTTTGGTATAATCCCCATGGTCCTGACGGAGTCCCCAGCATCCACTAGGACGTTAGAGAAAATAAGATTTTACTTACCGATAAATCTATTTCTCGTAGTCCGTAGTGGATGCTGGGCGCCCATCCCAAGTGCGGATTGTCTGCAATACTTGTACATAGTTATTGGTACAAAAATCGGGTTATTATTGTTGTGAGCCATCTTTTCAGAGGCTCCGCTGTTATCATGCTGTTAACTGGGTTCAGATCACAGGTTGTACAGTGTGATTGGTGTGGCTGGTATGAGTCTTACCCGGGATTCAAAATCCTTCCTTATTGTGTACGCTCGTCCGGGCACAGTATCCTAACTGAGGCTTGGAGGAGGGTCATAGGGGGAGGAGCCAGTGCACACCACCTGATCCTAAAGCTTTTACTTTTGTGCCCTGTCTCCTGCGGAGCCGCTATTCCCCATGGTCCTGACGGAGTCCCCAGCATCCACTACGGACTACGAGAAATAGATTTATCGGTAAGTAAAATCTTATTTTTTACCCCAGGTAGCCTCTCAACATAAGAAGACGCCGTATTATCAGGCGCAGTCCTTGCGGCCCCATAAGGGCAAGAGGACAAAAGGCTCCTCATTTCTGCCCCGTGGCAGAGGGAGAGGAAAAAGGCTGCAGCAAACAGCCAGTTCCCAGGAACAGAAGTCCTCTCCCGCTTCTGCCAAGTCCTCAGCATGACGCTGGGGCTATACAAGCGGACTCAGGCACGGTGGGGGCCCGTCTCAAGAATTTCAGCGCACAGTGGGCTCACTCACAAGTGGACCCCTGGATCCTTCAGATAGTATCTCAGGGGTACAAATTGGAATTCGAGACGTCTCCCCCTCGCCGTTTCCTAAAGTCTGCCTTACCGACGTCTCCCTCCGACAGGGAGGCGGTATTGGAAGCCATTCACAAGCTGTATTCCCAGCAGGTGATAATCAAGGTACCCCTCCTGCAACAGGGAAAGGGGTATTATTCCACGCTGTTTGTGGTACCAAAGCCGGACGGCTCGGTGAGACCCATTTTAAATCTAAAATCTTTGAACACTTACATACAGAGGTTCAAATTCAAGATGGAGTCACTCAGAGCGGTGATCGCGAACCTGGAAGAAGGGGATTATATGGTGTCTCTGGACATCAAGGATGCTTACCTCCATGTCCCAATTTACCCTTCTCACCAAGGGTAACTCAGGTTTGTGGTACAGAACTGCCACTATCAGTTTCAGACGCTGCCGTTTGGATTGTCCACGGCACCCCGGGTCTTTACCAAAGTAATGGCCGAAATGATGATACTCCTTCGAAGGAAAGGAGTTTTAATTATCCCTTACTTGGACGATCTCCTGATAAGGGCGAGTTCCAGGGAACAGTTGGTAGTCGGAGTAGCACTATCTCAAGTAGTGCTGCGGCAGCACGGTTGGATTCTCAATATCCCAAAATCGCAGCTGATCCCGACGACACGTCTTCTATTCCTAGGGATGATCCTGGACACAGTCCAGAAAAAGGTGTTTCTCCCGGAAGAGAAAGCCAGGGAGTTATCCGAGCTAGTCAGGAACCTCCTAAAACCAGGCCAAGTATCAGTGCATCAATGCACAAGGGTCCTGGGAAAAATGGTGGCTTCCTACGAAGCAATCCCATTCGGCAGATTCCACGCAAGAACATTCCAGTGGGACCTGCTGGACAAATGGTCCGGATCGCATCTTCAGATGCATCAGCGGATAACCCTATCCCCAAGGACAAGGGTGTCTCTCCTGTGGTGGTTGCAGAGTGCTCATCTTTTAGAGGGCCGCAGATTCGGCATTCTGGACTGGGTCCTGGTGACCACAGATGCCAGTCTGCGAGGCTGGGGAGCAGTCACACAGGGAAGAAATTTCCAGGGCTTGTGGTCAAGCCTGGAGACATCACTTCACATAAATATCCTGGAGCTAAGGGCCATTTACAATGCTCTAAGCCAAGCAAGACCTCTGCTTCAAGGTCAGCCGGTGCTGATCCAGTCGGACAACATCACGGCAGTCGCCCACGTAAACAGACAGGGCGGCACAAGAAGCAGGAGGGCAATGGCAGAAGCTGCAAGGATTCTTCGCTGGGCGGAAAATCATGTGATAGCACTGTCAGCAGTGTTCATTCCGGGAGTGGACAACTGGGAAGCAGACTTCCTCAGCAGGCACGACCTCCACCCGGGAGAGTGGGGACTTCACCCAGAAGTCTTCCACATGATTGTAAACCGTTGGGAAAAACCAAAGGTGGACATGATGGCGTCCCGCCTCAACAAAAAACTGGACAGGTATTGCGCCAGGTCAAGGGACCCTCAAGCAATAGCTGTGGACGCTCTGGTAACACCGTGGGTGTACCAGTCAGTGTATGTGTTCCCTCCTCTGCCTCTCATACCCAAGGTGCTGAGAATTATACGGCGGGGAGGAGTAAGAACCATTCTCGTGGCTCCGGATTGACCAAGAAGGACTTGGTACCCGGAACTTCAAGAAATGCTCACAGAGGACCCGTGGCCTCTACCTCTGAGAAGGGACCTGCTCCAGCAGGGACCCTGTCTGTTCCAAGACTTACCGCAGCTGCGTTTGACGGCATGGCGGTTGAACGCCGGATCCTAAAGGAAAAAGGCATTCCAGACGAAGTCATCCCTACTTTGATAAAAGCCAGAAAGGATGTAACCGCAAAGCATTATCACCGCATCTGGCGGAAATATGTTGCGTGGTGCGAGGCCAAAAAGGCCCCGACGGAGGAATTTCAACTGGGTCGATTCCTGCATTTCCTGCAAGCAGGAGTGTCTATGGGCCTAAAATTAGGATCCATTAAGGTCCAGATTTCGGCCCTGTCGATTTTCTTTCAAAGGGAACTGGCTTCAGTGCCTGAAGTCCAGACGTTTGTTAAGGGAGTGCTACATATACAGCCTCCTTTTGTGCCTCCAGTGGCACCCTGGGATCTGAATGTTGTTTTGGGTTTCCTAAAATCACATTGGTTTGAACCACTCAACACTGTGGACTTAAAATATCTCACATGGAAAGTGGTCATGCTGTTGGCCCTGGCTTCGGCCAGGCGTGTGTCAGAATTGGCGGCTTTATCCTGTAAAAGCCCTTACCTGATTTTTCATACGGACAGGGCAGAATTGAGGACTCGTCCTCAATTTCTCCCTAAGGTGGTTTCAGCGTTTCACCTGAACCAGCCTATTGTGGTACCTGCGGCTACTAGGGACTTGGAGGACTCCAAGTTGCTGGACGTTGTCAGGGCCCTGAAAATATATGTTTCCAGGACGGCTGGAGTCAGAAAATCTGACTCGCTATTTATCCTGTACGCACCCAACAAGCTGGGTGCTCCTGCTTCTAAGCAGACTATTGCTCGCTGGATTTGTAGTACAATCCAGCTTGCACATTCTGTGGCAGGCCTGCCACAGCCAAAATCTGTAAAAGCCCACTCCACAAGGAAGGTGGGCTCATCTTGGGCGGCTGCCCGAGGGGTCTCGGCTTTACAACTTTGCCGAGCTGCTACTTGGTCAGGGTCAAATACTTTTGTGAAATTTTACAAATTTGACACTCTGGCTGAGGAGGACCTGGAGTTTTCTCACTCGGTGCTGCAGAGTCATCCGCACTCTCCCGCCCGTTTGGGAGCTTTGGTATAATCCCCATGGTCCTTACGGAGTTCCCAGCATCCACTAGGACGTCAGAGAAAATAAGAATTTACTTACCGATAATTCTATTTCTCGTAGTCCGTAGTGGATGCTGGGCGCCCATCCCAAGTGCGGATTATCTGCAATACTTGTATATAGTTATTGTTAACTAATCGGGTTATTGTTGTTGTGAGCCATCTATCCAGAGGCTCCTCTGTTATCATGCTGTTTACTGGGTTCAGATCACAAGTTGTACGGTGTGATTGGTGTGGCTGGTATGAGTCTTACCCGGGATTCATAAATCCTTCCTTATTGTGTACGCTCGTCCGGGCACAGTATCCTAATTGAGGCTTGGAGGAGGGTCATAGGGGGAGGAGCCAGTGCACACCAGGTAGTCCTAAAGCTTTTCTTTTGTGCCCAGTCTCCTGCGGAGCCGCTATTCCCCATGGTCCTTACGGAGTTCCCAGCATCCACTACGGACTACGAGAAATAGAATTATCGGTAAGTAAATTCTTATTTTCTCTTACGTCCTAGAGGATGCTGGGGACTCCATAAGGACCATGGGGTATAGACGGGCTCCGCAGGAGACATGGGCACTCTAAAAGACTTTAGATGGGTGTGCACTGGCTCCTCCCTCTATGCCCCTCCTCCAGACCTCAGTTAGATCTTGTGCCCAGAGGAGACTGGATGCACTGCAGGGGAGCTCTACTGAGTTTCTCTGAAAATACTTTTGTTAGGTTTTTTATTTTCAGGGAGCACTGCTGGCAACAGGCTCCCTGCATCGTGGGACTGAGGGGAGAGAAGCAGACCTACTTAACTGATAGGCTCTGCTTCTTAGGCTACTGGACACCACTAGCTCCAGAGGGTCGGAACACAGGTCTCATCCTCGCTGTTCGTCCCGAAGCCGCGCCGCCGTCCTCCTCACAGAGCCGGAAGATAGAAGCCGGGTGAGTATAAGAAGAAAGAAGACTTCAGATCTTCACTGAGGTACCGTGCAGCGTTTGCTCCCACATTCACACACACTGACGGCACTGTAAGGGTGCAGGGCGCAGGGGGGGCGCCCTGGGCAGCAGGAATCACCTCAAGGGACACTGGCTGACATATACTGCGGAGGCAGTATATAAAAAAAACGCCAGTATAAAGAATTTGAGCGGGACCGAAGCCCGCCGTTGAGGGGGCGGAGCTTGATCCTCCAACGCTGCAGAGAAGCTGCTCCCCGGACTCTCCCCTGCTGAGCAAGTACAGAGGGCAAAAACGAGGGGGGGGGGCATATTTAATTGGCGCAGTGAGGGTATTATTGATCGATAAAAGTGCTGTACAGACTGGGATTTTGTTCCAGTGTCCAGTGGCGCTGGGTGTGTGCTGGCATACTCTCTCTCTGTCTCTCCAAAGGGCCTTATTGGGGGACTGTACCCATAATTATTTATCCCAGTGTGTGTGGGGGTGTCGGTACGTGTGTGTCGGCATGTCTGAAGCTGAAGGCTCGTCTAGGGAGGAGGTGGAGCAGATGATTGTGGTGTCTCCGTCGGCGCCACCGACACCTGATTGGTTGGATATGTGGAATGTTTTAAATGCAAATGTGACTTTATTACATAAAAGATTGGACAAAGCAGAGTCCAGGGAAATAGCAGGGAGTCAATCCATGGCTTTGACTGTGTCACAAGGCCCTACGGGGTCGCAAAAACGTCCCCTTTCCCAGGTAGCAGACACTGATACCGACACGGATTCTGACTCCAGTGTCGACTATGATGATGCACGGTTACACCCACGGGTGGCCAAGAGTATTCATTATATGATCATGGCTATAAAAGATGTTTTGCATATCACAGAGGACCCCTCTGTGCCTGACACGAGGGTATGCATGTTTAAGGAAAAGAAACCTGAGGTAACGTTTCCCCCATCACATGAGCTGAACGCCTTATTTGAAAAAGCTTAGGAAACTCCAGACAAGAAACTGCAGATTCCCAAGAGAATTATTATGGCGTATCCTTTCCCCTCACAGGACAGGTTACAGTGGGAATCCTCGCCCACGGTGGAAAAGGCTTAGACGCGCTTGTCCAAGAAGGTGGCGCTACCGTCTCCAGACACGGCAGCCCTCAAGGATCCTGCTGACCGCAGACAGGAGACTAC
This sequence comes from Pseudophryne corroboree, assembly GCF_028390025.1. Taxonomy (NCBI): domain Eukaryota; kingdom Metazoa; phylum Chordata; class Amphibia; order Anura; family Myobatrachidae; genus Pseudophryne; species Pseudophryne corroboree. Next base: position 827,892,746 of record NC_086445.1, on the reverse strand, counting down.
CTTGAAATCGATTTATACACATACGGGTGCCTTGCTCAGACCGGCAGTGGCGTCGGCATGGGTGGGTAGCGCAATTGCAGCATGGGCAGATAACTTGTCATCTGACATTGACACCCTAGATAAGGATAGCATTTTATTGACCTTGGGTCACATTAAAGACGCAGCGTTATATATGAGAGAGGCTGCGAGAGACATTGGGCTGTTGGGTTCAAGAGCCAATGCCATGGCAATTTCTGCTAGGCGGTCCCTGTGGACCCACCAATGGACGGGTGATGCCGATTCAAAGAGACATATGGAAGTTTTACCTTACAAAGGTGAGGTTTTATTTGGGGAGGACCTCGCGGACCTGGTTTCCACAGCTACCGCGGGTAAGTCTTCTTTTTTTGCCTTATGTTCCCCCACAGCAAAAGAAAACACCTCAATATCAGATGCAGTCCTTTCGGTCGCATAAGTCCAGAAGGGGTCGCGGGGCTCTTCCTTCCTCGCCAGAGGTAAGGGTAGAGGGAAAAGAACGCCTGCTACGGTTAGTTCCCAGGAACAAAAGTCCTCCCCGGCTTCTACAAAATCCACTGCATGACGCTGGGGCTCCACTGAGGGAGTCCGGTGGGGGGCACGTCTTCGATTCTTCAGCCAGGTCTGGGTTCAGTCGGATGTGGATCCTTGGGCGATCGAAATTGTATCCCAAGGATACAAACTGGAATTCGAAGAAGTGCCTCTTCGACGATTTTTCAAATTGGCTTTGCCAGCTTCTCCCCCAGAGAGGTAAATAGTTTCAGCTGCCATACAAAAACTGTGTCAACAACAAGTGATTATCAAGGTTCCCCTGTTGCAACAGGGGAAAGGGTACTATTCAACCCTATTTGTGGTCCTGAAGCCGGATGGCTCGGTCAGACCAATTCTGAATCTAAAATCCCTGAACCTGTATTTGAAAAAGTTAAAATTCAAGATGGAATCTCTCCGGGTAGTGATCTCCAGCCTGGAAGGGGGAGATTTTATGGTTTCACTAGACATAAAGGAGGCGTACCTGAGATTCGCTGTAGAGGACTGTCATTACCAGTTTCAGACGTTGCCGTTTGGGCTTTCCACGGCCCCGAGGATTTTCACCAAGGTAATGGCGGAAATGATGGTGCTCCTGCGCAGGCAAGGAGTCACAATTATCCCATTCTTGGACGATCTCCTGATAAAAGCGAGATCGAGAGATCAATTGCTGGAAAGCGTGTCGCTCTCCCTGAGAGTGCTGCAGCAACACGGCTGGATTCTAAATCTACCAAAGTCGCAGTTGATTCCAACGACTCGGCTATCATTTTTGGGCATGATTCTGGACACGGAAAAGAAGAGGGTTTTTCTCCCAACGGAAAAAGCCCAGGACCTCCAGAACATGGTCAAAGACCTGCTAAAACCAAAAAGAGTGTCAGTTCATCAATGCACTCGAGTACTGGGAAAAATGGTGGCGGCCTACGAGGCCATCCCCTTCGGCAGGTTCCATGCGAGGACATTTCAGTGGGACCTTCTGGACAAGTGGTCAGGGTCCCATCTACTAATGCATCAGAAAATAAGCCTGTCCCCCAGGGCCAGGGTGTCTCTCCTGTGGTGGCTGCAGAGTGCTCACCTTTTAGAGGGTCGCAGGTTCGGCATTCAAGACTGGGTTCTGGTGACCACGGACACGAGCCTCCGAGGATGGGAAGCAGTCACACAAGGAAGAAATTTTCAGGGACTATGGTCAAGCCAGGAGGCTTGTCTACACATCAACATACTGGAATTAAGGGCCATATACAATGGCCTACGATAAGCGGAGAATCTTCTTCGCGACCTACTGGTTCTGATTCAATCAGACAACGTCGCAGCCGTGGCTCATGTAAACCGCCAAGGGGGGACAAGGAGCAGAGTGGCAATGGAGGAAGCCACCAGGATTCTGCGCTGGGCAGAAAATCACGTAAGCGCTCTGTCAGCGGTATTCATTCCGGGAGTGGACAACTGGGAAGCAGACTTCCTCAGCAGACACGATCTCCATCCAGGAGAGTGCGGTCTTCATCAAGAAGTTTTTGCAGAGATAACAAGTCGTTGGGGACTTCCTCAAATAGACATGATGGCGTCACGCCTCAACAACAAGCTTCGGAGGTATTGTTCCAGGTCAAGGGACCCTCAGGCAGTGGCGGTGGACGCCCTGGTGACACCATGGGTGTTTCAGTCGGTCTATGTGTTCCCTCCTCTTCCGCTCATCTCAGATATTGAGAATCATAAGACGAAAAAGAGTGCAGACAATACTCATTGTTCCGGATTGGCCCCAAAGGGCCTGGTATTCAGATCTTCAGGAAATGCTCACAGAAGATCCGTGGCCTCTTCCTCCCAGGGAGGGCCTGTTGCAGCAGGGACCCTGCGTGTTCCAAGACTTACCGCGGTTACGTTTGACGGCATGGCGGTTGAATGCCAGATCCTAGCTAGGAAAGGTATTCCGGGGGAAGTCATCCCTACTCTACTCAAAGCTAGGAAGGAGGTAACGGCGAAACATTATCACCGTATCTCGAGGAAATACGTATCTTGGTGTGAAGCCAAGAATGCTCCTACGGAAGATTTCCACCTAGGCCGTTTTCTCCACTTTCTACAGACAGGAGTGGATATGGGCCTAAAGTTAGGCTCCATTAAGGTGCAGATTTCGGCCCTATCAATATTCTTTCAGAAGGAATTGGCTTCTCTCCCAGAAGTCCAGACTTTTGTAAAGGGAGTGCTGCACATCCAGCCTCCTTTTGTGCCCCCAGTGGCACCATGGGACCTTAACGTGTTGTTACAGTTCCTTAAATCACACTGGTTTGAACCTCTTCAAACCGTTGAATTAAAGTTTCTCACTTGGAAAGTAGTCATGTTGCTGGCCTTGGCTTCTGCAAGGTGGGTGCCCGAATTGACGGCTTTGTCTCACAAGAGCCCCTATCTGATTTTCCATGTGGATAGAGCAGAATTGAGAACTCGTCCTCAATTTCTGCCTAAAGTGGTTTCGTCGTTTGATATGAACCAACCTATTGTGGTACCGGTGGCTACGGGGGACTTGGAGGATTCCAAGTCTCTTGATGTAGTCAGGGCCTTAAAAATTTATGTAGCCAGGATGGCTCGAGTTCGAAAAACAGAGGCACTGTTTGTCCTGTATGCGGCCGACAAAGTTGGCGCTCCTGCTTCTAAGCAGACTATTGCTCGCTGGATCTGTAACACGATTCAGCAGGCTCATTCTACGGCTGGATTGCCGTTACCTAAGTCGGTAAAGGCCCATTCCACTAGGAAGGTGGGCTCTTCTTGGGCGGCTGCCCGAGGCGTCTCGGCTTTACAGCTTTGCCGAGCAGCTACTTGGTCGGGTTCAAACACTTTTGCAAAATTCTATAAATTTGATACCCTGGCTGATAAGGACCTCATGTTTGCTCAATCGGTGCTGCAGAGTCATCCGCACTCTCTCGCCCGGTCTGGAGCTTTGGTATAATCCCCATGGTCCTTACGGAGTGCCCAGCATCCTCTAGGACGTAAGAGAAAGTAAGATTTTAAACCTACCGGTAAATCTTTTTCTCCAAGTCCGTAGAGGATGCTGGGCGCCCGTCCCAGTGTGGACAAATTCTGCAAGGCTTGTATATAGTTGTTGCTTACATAAGGGTTATGTTACAGTTGAGATCAGTCTCTGGCTGATGCTGTTTTGTTCATGCTGTTAACTGGTTTAGTATATACCATGTTGTACAGTGTGGATGGTGTGGGCTGGTATGTATCTCGCCCTTAGATTAACAAAAATCCTTTCCTCGTACTGTGCGTCTCCTCTGGGCACAGTTCTCTAACTGAGGTCTGGAGGAGGGGCATAGAGGGAGGAGCCAGTGCACACCCATCTAAAGTCTTTTAGAGTGCCCATGTCTCCTGCGGAGCCCGTCTATACCCCATGGTCCTTACGGAGTACCCAGCATCCTCTACGGACTAGGAGAAATAGATTTACCGGTAGGTTTAAAATCTTATTTTTTGTTTGTCTTGAACCAGAGTGGCTGCAAAAAACTGAAAAAAAGCAAGTTTGTTTGTATGTCTATACATATATAGACACACAATTCATACACAGCATTGTTTTAGTAATCACCAAGCAATAATGATTAAGGTGCATGTTGTTTAAAAGTGGTTAGTGGCCAGTATGGGGTATAGGACACGTGCAGTGCCCTCCCACATCTAGAGCATTGTGATATTATCTGATGATTACAGGTGATTTTAGACAACAGCTACTAGAGGACCACATCTTTTGAAAGAGGAGACTCCCATTTGTAAAGTATGGGTGCCCCTGGGTCCTATTATTAGAAGGTTGACACATCCCTGTTTTAGATATGGAAATATAAATTTATGGAAGCCAGGCTGAAAGAAATATTCCCCATTCCTGGACCTGTTTTTTCTCTACTGGTGGGGTTCTTGCCTGGAGATCACACTGATTACTAGGAAATAATGTCTTTCTCTGGCTGGGTCCACAGGTTATCCACAGGATAACATTGGGATATGCCGGAGCGACAGCGGAAATGGCACCAAACGGTCACGAGCTTTCTGGCCTCTCAGGATGCATCGGGGCTTCACCATATAATCCCGCCCACTCACTCAGTCAAATCAGTTTTTTGTTTGGTGCGGCAGGAGCCGGATCATGGTCACAGGGCTGCTGTTAATAAAGCCAGCCTGAAGCTTTTATTATGTTATTTTTATAGTCTTACTATGGTTTTTGAGTGACTTTTCTTAACAGCGTCTTAAACGCATATTAGAAAGTAGCTCCAACAACTCCCCACCGGGTTGCAACAATGCTTACCTTCGCGGTACAGTGCTGTCTCGACGGGCGTCTGTGTCGGATGTTCTAGCAGGTCCAGCAGACGTAACCAGGCTGTGGCCGGAGCATGGGGGGAATGTAAGTCTATGGATTTCCTCTTACTAGGGGGGTCCGGACACAGCTACACTGTATTGGTGGAGACTACAAACAGTGTGTTGATGCGTCGAACACTCTCTGGTGCGACAGCGCTACGCTCTAGGGATCATAGGCGCCAGGACTAGGTTGAGGCCGCGATCCTTAAAGTTTAAGTCAACGGGGGAATTAGACGCTCTCCTGGCCGCCCCTCCCCCAAGTTCATGACCAGTTTCCGCGCGTCTCCCGTCCATGAACTGAATGACCTCACTTCCGTCTCAGACGCTACCACGAGGGTACTCGGTCGCAGCTTAGACGCCGCGGTTGTGTATACTAGAGATTGCCGGACCGAGTCGCCGGCCTTAGCGTCTGCATACACATGGCATTTCACTGAGCTCACCAACGTGTCCGTTGGTGAGCGTCCGTGTCTTGCATCAGTTATCAGAACGGCAGTGTACACTAGTAGCGTCAGTCCTGTTCTGAACCTCAATTCAGGTGCACGGTTGTGGTCAGATTGATCTCACTTCTATATATCTATATATAGGTGATTTTCAGTCACAAATTGTGTAGTCATAAAACAGAATATTACCATGTCTGTGAGCGGCAAAAGTGACGAGGAGAATTTATCAGGCACTCCTACATCCCTAACATGTTTATCTTGTAAAACAGGGTTAATTGGTATAGGCCCGTTGGTCACTTATGAGGGGTTGTGTGCAAACTGTTTTGCTTTTCAGCAAAGAAAAAAACAGGAATTGGTTCAGCAACCAGCAGAGCCACCACGGAGTATGTTCGTACAGACTTTGTCTTCAATAGCGGACAGGTTAACTCCGGCAGCACCACCCCAGGGGTTAGGTTACACTATTAACCCATACATGCAGCTCCCTTCCTACGGGTTTGTTCCAGTAGCCTCTACAAGTAACCAAGGGACAGGTAAGACCAAGACAGATACGTCTATGTGGCACACTACACAAGATGATACAACAGATGATGATACAGTATATTCAAATACTCCGTATGATGATCAGTCGCAGAGTTTTAGTTCAGAAGATGTAGCTGAACTTATTGATGCTATGAAGGCTGTTCTCTCTTTGGAGGAATCAGCTACACAGTGTCAAAATCTAAAGCACCTGTGATGGAAGAATCTTGGGCGACGCCCAGTATAAAAATATAAGATTCCAAAAAAATGGGATTCTTATTATCCATTTCCAGTTGCGGATTGTTCGAAAAGAGAAGTTCCTCCGAAAGTAGATGCACATGTACTGCGACTTGTGCATAAATCTGCTTTACCACTGTCATCTACCTCATTAAATGATGTCACAGACAGAAGGGTAGATAGCTTCTTGAAAAATATATTTTCTCTCTCAGGAGCAGTGGTAAGACCTGCTATGGCTTCGGCCTGGATAGCAAAGGCAATGGGCGAATGGATAGAGGAACTAGAGAATGGTCTCTCTCCTCCTAATAGGGAGCAAGAGTATCATTTGAGCCGTTTAAGAAAAGCTGCCCAATATTTGGAAGAAGCAGCAATGGATATGGGTACGATTGCGTCTAAAGCATAAGCCTTGACAGTAGCCACTCGTAGAGCAGTTTGGCTACGTACCTGGAAAGCAGATGCTGAATCCAAGAAAGAATTGGAAGCATTGCCTTTCATTGGTAATATATTGTTTGGAAACCAATTGTCTGATATTCTAGAATCGGAAGCTGAATTGAAGAAGGTCAGGTTTCCGGCTAGTTATAACCCTAAGACTAGGGGTTCAAAGTTTCGGCCATTTCTGTGTCAAGGCAAAGCGAAAGCTAAAGAGGAGTCTAAGCAACACCAGTCCAATAGATCAGCCAGGGGTAGGAAGCAATGGGCTAGTAGAAAGCCAGCTTCCAAGCCTGAACAGAAACCATCAGCCTGAAGAGACGGGCCTCCGTCTGGAGGACTCCAGGGTTGGGGGACGACTCCTTAATTTTGCACACATATGGCAACAGTCGACAACAGATGCTTGGGTGCAGAAGGAAGTATTTCACGGGTATGGGTTCCCATTCAGGAGGCAACCTCCTCAAAGATTTTTTTGCACCAGCCCGTCTCGTAGAGTCGCAGGCCAATGCCCTGCAAGAAGCAGTCCAAAAGTTACTGCAGTCAGGTGTGATTGTCCCAGTACCTCCATCACAAAGGGGACAGGGGTTTTACTCCAATCTATTTTTGATTCAGAAGCCAAATGGGTCATTTCGACCAATTCTCAATCTCAAAATATTAAACAAATACATTTGGATTCCAAGGTTCCGCATGGAGACATTACGCTCCATAATGTTGGCTATGGAACCGGGAGATTACATGGTATCTCTGGATATACAGGATGCTTACCTACATGTGCCTATAGCACAGTCGCATCAGTGTTACCTCAGGTTTGCCATCCTCCAGGAACATTTTCAGTTCCAAGCCTTACCCTTCGGGCTAGCAACAGCACCCAGGGTGTTTACCAAAATTATGGTGGTGATGGCAGCTTATCTCCGCAAGCAGGGGATAAGGATATTCCCATACCTCGACGACCTGTTAATCCTAGCACATTCGCAAGAGTTACTTTTGAGCCATCTTCAACAGACAGTAGTTTGTTTACAGAGACACGGGTGGCTCTTAAATTGGGAAAAGCCGTCTCTGAATCCGTCACAGCGGATGGTTCATTTGGGGGCCATATTGGATTCAGGTCTACAGAGAGTTTTCTTACCAGAGAAAAAGATAGTGAAGGTGCAGGTCATGACTCAGGAAGCGTTGCATACTCAGACAATGTCAGTCCATGCAGCAATGCGACTGTTGGGTCTGATGGTATCAACCTTCGACATGGTGGAATATGCGCAATTCCACTCCAGACCATTACAGCACCTTATTCTGACCAAATGGAACGGAAATCATCAGACAATAAAAAAGCAGATGATAAAGTTTCCAGTAAACGTAAAAAGGTCTCTAGCGTGGTGGCTACAAACAGACCATTTAAACAAGGGGAGACCCTTTTGGATAAAAGAATGGCAAGTCCTGACAACAAATGCCAGTCTTCAAGGCTGGGGAGCGGTACTCGAAAGCCTTTGGTTCCAGGGAAAATGGTCCATAAGGGAAAGTCGCCTGCCAATAAATCTGTTGGAAATAAGGGCCATTTATATGGCTCTAGTTCAGGCAAAGGACAGTCTGCAAGGAAGACCGGTCCAGATTCGCTCAGACAATGCAACAGCGGTAGCGTACCTCAATCATCAGGGAGGAACTCACAGCAAAAGGTTGATGGAGGAAGTAACTCCCATACTAAGATGTTCAGAGCTCCATCTTCCAGCATTGTCAGCAGTGTTTGTTCCAGGTGTACTGAACTGGGAAGCGGATTTTCTCAGTCGACACACCATTCAGGAAACCGAATGGGCATTACACCCAGAAGTGTTTCAGACCATAGTGAACAGATGGGGTCTACCTGAGAGAGATCTCATGGCGTTTCGTCTAAACAACAAAGTCCCGAGGTACGGATCAAGAACAAAGGATACCGGAGCGGTCCTTGTAGTCGCACTGTCAGTAAAATGGAAATTTCATCTGGCATATCTGTTCCCTCCAATATCTCTGTTACCCAGAGTAGTGAGAAAAATAAAGCAAGCAAAGGGAGCCATAATCCTAATAGCTCCAGCTTGTCCCAGAAGGCATTGGTACACAGATCTACTGAGAATGTCCGTGGAAGCACCGATACTGCTCCCTCAACGTCCAGATCTGCTAATGCAGGGTCCTTGTTGTCACAGCCATCTGGATCGTCTGTCTTTGACGGAGTGGCTGTTGAAACCTCTATCTTAGAAGCTAGAGGATTTTCAAAGCAAGTAATTCAAACTATGCTTAGAGCAAAAAAACCTTCTTCAGCTCGTATTTATCATCGAATATGGCAAGCCTATATTCATTGGTGTAGTGGAAAAAGTTTGAATCAAAGATCTTTTAAAGTATCCAGGATTTTGGATTTCCTTCAAGCAGGATTGGATAAGGGTTTGAAAGTAGCTTCCATGAGAGTTCAAGTATCAGCGTTAACTGTATGGTTTCAGCGAAAGATTGCTGATTTACAGGATGTGCGTACTTTTTTTCAGGGAGTTGTACACATACAACCGCCATTTGTTCCTCCTGCAGCTCCCTGGGATTTGAATCTAGTTCTTAAATTCCTTCAGGGACCTCCGTTTGAACCACTTAAGAGAGCAGATCTTAAATGGTTAACCGCTAAAGTACTCTTTCTACTGACAATGGCCTCAGCTAGAAGAGTATCAGATTTAGGAGCGCTGTCGTGTAAGTCTCCTTTCCTAAGTTTTTTTCTAGATAAAGCAGTTCTCAGAACTAGATATGGTTATCTTCCGAAGGTGGTTTCAAAGTTTCACCTTAACGAAGAGATTGTAGTCCCAGCTTTTCAGGTATCGGGACTTTCTGCGGGAGAAGCGTTGCTGGACGTAGTCCGAGCATTAAGAGTCTACATAGATCGTACTAGTGCCATTAGAAAAACAGATTCTCTCTTCATCCTCTACGAATTTCATAGAAGAGGATGGCCTACTAGTAAACAGACGCTGGCAAGATGGCTCCGAATGGTAATATCAGAAGCTTATTCTCATGCAGATCTCCCTACTCCTGCTAATGTCTCTGCTCACTCTACACGTAAGGTAGGTCCTTCATGGGCAGCACAACAGGGTGCTTCAGCAGAACAGATTTGTAAGGCAGCCACATGGTCTTCCATAAACACATTCATCAGACATTATGCCTTGGATACTTTTGCCTCTCATGACGCAGACTTCGGGGGAAAGGTCCTCCTGTGTAATCAGGAGCGTCCCCACCACTAAAACTGGCTTTAGGAATCCCAATGTTATCCTGTGGATAACCTGTGGACCCAGCCAGAGAAATAGACGTTATGGTAAGAACTTACCGTTGATAACGTGATTTCTCTTATGTCCACAGGTATCCACAGGGGTCCCACCCTGACGCACCTGATTTGAGGATCTTGACAATCACTAAACCTCTTCCCTCTTGTATGGAAGGGTGTGCATGTGTGTTCTTATCGCCTAAATAGGTTTCTACCTAATGCTCCTGCCTAATCGCTGTGGAAAGAACTGATTTGACTGAGTCAGTGGGCGGAATTATATGGTGAAGCCCCGATGCATCCTGGGAGGCCAGAAAGCTTGTGTCCGTTTGGTGCCATTTCCGCTGTCGCTTCGGCATATCCCAATGTTATCCTGTATATACCTGTGGACATAGGAGAAATCACATTATCAACGGTAAGTTCTTACCATAACGTCTATTTGTGGCACCTTGTTGGAAAGAGAGGAGGATTGGGAAGTGACATCAATGCATGCTATGACATCAGTGTACTGCAAAGAAGATAATTTTATTTACATTTTTTTATCATATCACATATCGCTGTGGAGTGCTTTTTTTAACTTGCAGAATGTGCCTAGGTTTCCTGTCACGAGTTTATTGAGCAAGATGTAATTTTGCACTACGCATTAAGGTTTTGTAAATTTCTGGTGTGTGAGGTAAAACAAAAAAAGTCTCCTTTATGGAACAGTGGTTCCCAAACTCTTCTGAAGGACCCCCAACAGTTCATTCTAGCAGGTGCACAGGTGTATTAATTACTCAATTACACATTTTAAAAGATCTACATGTGGAACTAATTATTTCACTTGTGATTCTGGGAGAAGGCCTGGAAAATGTGAACTGTTGGGGATCCTTGAGGACCGAGTTTGGAAACCACTGCTATAGATCAACCAACTGAAACATTAAAAGTTGAATGGTTCTTTTGGATGCAACAGTGGTAATGCTTTAACTGAAAAGTAATTATGCTCCTCTTCACCACCCTGGTGTGGTTGAATGGGAAACAAACAGGTCCCTGAAGATGCAACCATGCCAGATATCTGGCTGCCATAGCTTTGACCTGACCGACTACATGGAGTCCCCCCATGTATATGTGCCAATCCATAAACGTAATTGTTGGGCTGATTGCTTTAGTAGAATGGGAGCCATCCATCTACAGCACTACAAACAATTGGGCGCTTTCTAGCTGGTTAGAGAAACAAGTGAGACAGCAACTCTGCAATGGGGTCTAATTCTGAGTTGCACGCAATATGGCTGCAAGCACAGATGTCTGCAGCAGCCATATTTACCACCTACTATCCACATGGCTTTGTGTGTATAGTCACACTGGTGGTGGTGTATCTATAATAGCTGCAAGGTGTCCAGTGTACACAGGCCCCTGCGTCAAGGGGGGCATACCCTGCACCCATTTCTTGAATGCTTACCCCTCCAGTGTCCCGCTTTGGCAGCAGCAGTGCTGCAGAAATTACTAGGAAAATGGTGCAGCAGCCATTTTCCCAGGATTTTGTGAATGCACAGTAAGAAAATCACCGGGGAAATGGCTGCCACCCCAGAGACCTGTGCATGTGCACTAGACTGTCTACAGTACAAACTGTACAACCTTGGGTTCTCTAGGCCCCTGTTGTTTCCAATCCTCCTTTAGCATATTCAAAATTCCCATGCAATAGCTCAAAAGGGATAAACTCCATTGAGGCTTGTGGTACCTTTCTGACAGCGAACATCAAGTAATGTAGAAGGGTGTCCCAATCCTTCTTTTCCTGCACCACAGCATTTCTGATTATATGCCTCAGGGTCAGATTAAACCTCTCCACTAGTCCATCCATTTGTGGATGGTAAACAAGTGCAGAGGGTTTTCGCCCCAAGCAACTGACAGACATCCCTCATTAGCCTGGACATAATAGACTTTATATCTTGTAAAGGTATTGCCCCCCGGATAGTGTGTTGCGTAGTTTACCACCACCAATACATACTGGTGGCCTCAAGCTGACTTCTAAAGGGGCCCAACCAAATCCATGCCGATACACTTAATGGGCACCTGTATTAATGGTAGTGGAACCAGAGGGACCCAGTATGAGGGTTTACTGCAGGCTCTCTGGCAAATGGGACAAGCCTAGTAATATGTCCATGTATACCCACGACCAGTAAAACCTAAGCAGGTTTTGTCCTCACCAATGTGAGCGTATAATGCAGTTTAGGACCTTTCGCTGCCGCCGCCACATGGTCTGGTACTTGAGGGTGACTGGAAGGAGGGTCATCTCGTATTCCTTAGATATTCCATGAATACACAGGAACGTCACTCTTGGCAACCGAGGCCCTGGCTCTGCTGGGATCAGTGAAACCCAAAACCGGGGTAAGTTCACTACTGGTGTCCACCAAGGCCAGGATCACATTCTGGTTAATGAGGACTGTTACCCGAAACAGCCCTTTGCCCTTCTGGGGTAAGCTCATGGTACATTAACTTGGGTACATTGGCCCTGCCTCCCGGGGACGCCTGCAGTGTCAGGCACTCCATCCAGCTGTGGCTGGGCTCAACACATTCAAAACATATTAGTTTTGCCAGCCTCGGGCTCATTTCTCTTTCAACAGGGTTTTTCACAGTTGTTCCGGGCAATTCCCAGACAACCCCGGTGTCTGTCTTTACATAGGTTTTGGCACAAAGTCAAGAGGCTTGGACATTTGCTGCAACCCCCCCCAAATCTCTCCACCAGCATGGTGAGTACTTCAGGGGTTTTGGAAACTGCCTGCATCACCCACTTTTGCAGACCCTGCCCAAAGTCAGGATGCAATGGTCAATCGCCAGCAGTTTCACTAGTCGATGGAGCAAGTTCTCCGGCTTTAACCACTTCAGTACTTTGACTAATACGGCCAACTGAGTTCTAACCAGAGTCTGGTGAAACGCCACTCATGGAATTGCTGAACCTGGCCGGTAACACAGACATGAGCCAGTATCTCAGTCTTTAAGGTCGAGTACACGGACGCCTATTTCTCATCGAGGTCCATATAAACCTGCTGGGCCTCAGCGGTCAAGTATGATGCCAGCTTTTCTACCCAGACTTCCAGTGGCCATTTCACCCTAATCGACGTTCTCTCAATGGTGACGAGATAGGCTTCTATGTCATCATTAGCTGACATCTGCTGAAGCTTAGGCTTTTCCTTAGGACCTTGCTGCTGTTGCTGGCATTACAGCAGCAACCATTCATATTACAATTCCTGCTGCTGTTGCATCTATTAGTTGCTGCTGGAACTGCTTTGCTGCTGCCCGCTCACAAGCCATTTCAGAATTTACTTCATTTTGGCTTCTTTGTGCGTTGGGAAGCAGAAATTGTCTTCCCGTAACATCCCATGCACTTACACCACTTGTGGTAAAGTAGCCTCATAGTGGAGGCATGCACACTGATTCTGGACTATTTCACCACTGTTTTATTTTTTCAGGATGACTGCAAAACAGTCACTTTCACAGAGAAGAATGTTCACAGACGTGTCACTTACTAAGAGACCTACTCCCTAGTCGTCAGTCACTATTTGGCATCTGTCATCCTGGCCAGTGGCCTAAAAAGGCCTTATATCAGAGGTTCTCAAACTCGGTCCTCGGGAGCCCACACACTGCATGTTTTGCAGGTAACCCAGCAGGTGCACAGGTGTATTAATTACTCACTGACACATTTTAAAAGGTCCACAGGTGGAGCTAATTATTTCACTTGCGATTCTGTGAGGAGACCTGCAAAACATGCACTGTGTGGGCCCCCGAGGACCGAGTTTGAGAACCTCTGCCTTATATAATCCAAATTTCTCTCCCCCTCCAAAAATGACAGGTATACCACGGGTGTGGTATGGTATGCCGGCGGCCGGGCTCCCGGCGACCAGAATACTGGCGCCGGGAGACCGACTGCCGGTATACCGACAGCGAGGCGAGCGCAAATGAGCCCCTTGCAGGCTTGCAGCGCTCGCCACGCTGTGGGCACAGCGCGCTTATTCTCCCTCCAGGGGGGTCATGGACCCCCACGAGGGAGAATATCGGTCGGTATGCCGGGTGTCGGGATTCCGGCGCCGGTATACTGTGCGCCGGGATCCCGACATTAGGCAACCTGAAGACCACCCGTATGTATACCATACCCCCTCCTTGCCTATAAAACATAGACTTTCACAGGTGTTCTGATTTGACCAAACATGCTGCCAAACTGCATGGGGACACAGCATTTTCATTAAGCAGGTTAAACACATTTTATCATTCAAATGCATAACTTCCCTATTATTATTTTATTAACAGTTTCTTGTACAGCACAGCAGATTCCGTTGCGCTTTACAATTGGACACAATGATAAAACAAAACTGGGTAATAAACAAACAGTCAGGTATGAGGGCCCTGCTCGCAAGCTTACAATCTATAGGGAAATAGGCATTGATACCCAAGGAAAGGCACTATCTATTGCATATTTGTCCACCGGATTGCAAAGGTTCTAGGTGGGTTGCATGATATCACATCACAGCAATGATGAACCATGGTCAGAAAGAAGGGAAAGTGAAGAAAGAGAAAATATGTGGAGGATATGTGTGGACTGGACAGTGGGGATATAATCGGATAGGAAAGCTTATGAAGGTTGAGTGAGTAGTTCTGGAATGTGATAAGCTAGTCTGACGAGGTGAGTTTTTAGGGAACGCTTGAAGGTTTGGAGACTAGGGAAGAGTTATTGTGCGTGGTAGTGCATTCTACAGAGTGGGTGCAGCCCGAAGAAAGTCCTGCAATCGAGCAAGTAATGAGTGTGGATGAGAGACGTAGATCTTGTGAAGAGCGGAGAGTTCGGGTTGGGAGATTTTTTGAGATGAGCGAAGAGATGTATATTGGTGTAGTATGGTTAATGGCCTTATGTGTGAGTAAAAGTATTTTATATTTAATACGGTAGAATACTGGTAACCAATGGAGGGACTGACAGAGTGGATCTGCAGATGATGAACATCTGGCAAGGAAGATTAGACTCACAGCTGCATTCAGAATGGATTGTAGTGGTGAGAGTCTCTTTTTGGTAAGACCAGTAAGAAGACTATTGCAATAATCAATGCAGGAGATAATGAGAGCATGGATTAGAGTTTTTGCAGTGTCTTGTGTAAGGTATGGTCGTATTTTGGATATGTTTTTTAGATGCATGTAACATGATTTTGAGAAAGATTGAATGTGGGGAGCAAAGAACAGTTCTTAGTCAAGTATGACACCTAGGCAGCGAACTTGTGAGTTAGGATTGATTGTTGAGTTCTTAACAGTGATAGAGATATCAGGTTTGTAACTACTTTTGCCCAGTGGAAATATAAGTAGCTCTGTTTTGGAAATATTAAATTTGAGGTGGCGAGATGACATCCATGATGAAACAGCAGAAAGGCATTCAGTGACCCTGACCAATACAGATGGTGACAAATCTGCGGAGGATAGGTAGATTTGAGTATCATCTGCAGATGATACTGAAATCCAAAAGAGCTGATTAGTTTCCCAAGAGATGAGGTATAGGTTGAGAAAAGCAGAGGACTGAAGACCGAGCCTTGTGGTACGCCAACTGAAAGAGGTAGCGAAGAGGAGGTGGATTCAGAGAAGTGAACACTGAAGGAGCGATTAGATAAGTAGGATAGGAGCAAAGAGAGGACTGTGCCTTTAAGACCTAGGGATTGTAGTGTTGTATGAAGAAAATGGTCAACAGTGTCAAAAGCAGCAGAGAGATCTAGGAGAATAAGAAGTGAGTATTGGCCTTTGGACTTTGCAGTCACTAGATCATTCACTACTTTAGTCAGTGCTATCTTTGTGGAGTGCTGGGAACGAAAGCCTCACTGAAGTGGGTCAAATAAATTGTGTGATTTAAGAAAGTGTGCGATGCGAGTGTAGGCAAGTCTCTCAAGTAGCTTGGAGAGGCATGGCAGCTGAAAGATGGGACGGTAGTTTGAGAGAGTGTTAGGGTCAGAATTAAGTTTTTTCAGAATGGGAGTAATCAGTGCATGCGTGAACAGTGAAGGAAATTGTCGAAGTCGGAAAATATTACGGTACACACATCACGGACAAACTCCATACAGATGGCCTCCGTGCGCGTACTTGTTCTGCCGTGCGTACACATACACGCAAGCTACGTATGACCACTCACGCGGTCTAGCGTGTTAGCATGTGGTATGAGTAAATACGGTAGCATACGCATTCGCACGGAAAAGCCATCAAAAGCCATATTCAATATTTTACCAATATAATGCATAAATCACACACTGATTTATCCGTCTAGTAGCTAGTTACAGTTCACACATACATTATCCTCCTAGAAACTCTAGCACAATGTACCAGACTGCCTTGTTTACGCAAAGCTTTGAAATCCTATGAAGAAGGCAAATACCTTTGGTCACGCCCATTGTTCTAGAGTTGTCCAGTATCTGTCGAAGACCATAAATACTGGACTGTCATTGTCTTATCTGAAGACAGGACAAACAAAAAGACAATATCCAGGAACCTAGTTTAACTGGAGAGAACTCAATTAGCAATAGCTGACAAATTACATACCAGACATTTAGATATCTAAGGTAATAACATTCATGGTCTGAACTCTTGGAAATGTGTGATATATATATATATATATATATATATATATATATATAACCAAGGAAAAAACAGGCGGCACTACAAGACTTTTACGTAGGTGAATTTTAACAACAAACAATTCTTTGATTCCAGTAATAAAAAATCCTGGAAGATTAAAGGGAAACTGAGTTGCTTGAGCACTCATGTTATATATTTATTGGAGTGTAGCTGTGGAAAACGGTATGTCGGTAAGACGAAGCGTACCCTAAAATTGTGCATATTAGAACACACACACAATGTTTTGCATAAGGTAGAAAATCATAGTGTCCCGCGTCATTTTACAGAATGTGTCAACTCCAGTTTAAAAGGGTTTACATTTAAGGCGATAGAAAAAATTACACTGGATGACAGGAAAGGAGATTTGTTAAAAAGGCTCTCTCAGAGAGAAACTTATTGGATATATACCCTGAATACATTTGCACCACAGGTACTTAATGAAGGATGTGATGTAGTCCCGTTTTTACATGACTGACCTGTGTGTTTGGGCTCATTGAGATCCATAGGTGGCAGCGGCTAAGTCCCGACTTGTGGACCTCAAATAGTGAGCCCAGACATATAGGTTAGAATGCATTTAACCAACAGAAGTCCCATTATGGGAGATGAAAGGATCCTAGATCAATTTCAATCAATGCCCGGAAGTTCTAGTTATTGGATTGCGGTTTCACTTTAAAACATTATAAGTATTCTATATAAAAAATATTTTTGGTCCGACTGTATTATGTCTGTCCTGTACCATTTTTTATAGACTGTGAAGTATTGATATATATACTTAATATTAATTAATAATTTTAATTGAATAGATATATGGAATTGAATTTTATATATATATATTGGTTGTGAAATAGTGGTCTCTTTGAAAAGGTTTGTAAAGTGCAAGGCACTGATCTGATCCCAATTAGGTATTGTAATTTGGGAGGTGTTTTAACCCTGTGTAGTTACAGGATATATAGCTGTGTGCTAACAAACTTTAGTTAATGCTGGTTTATGCTAGTTCAAGCAGTTTAAAGTATATTGGGATAGATC
Organism: Pseudophryne corroboree; assembly: GCF_028390025.1. NCBI lineage: Eukaryota > Metazoa > Chordata > Amphibia > Anura > Myobatrachidae > Pseudophryne > Pseudophryne corroboree. The sequence goes on along the minus strand of NC_086445.1, from coordinate 827,875,391 downwards.
GGTGCATTGCACTATGTGTTTATGAGTTATGTTACTGTGAATTGCTGTAATGGTGGAGATTTGAATATAGATAAAACTGTCTCTCTCTTCTAAACCAACGTGAAAGTGTTAAATTGAAATGAAGGGTAGACATATAAAAACCCTGCCTATGGACAATAACCACATCCCCTGACGAAGACCGCTATTAGTTGAAACGCGTTGGGCGTGGCTACACACCGTGGGCGTTGTGACGTCAGCTGCCGGAGCCAGTGTAGTGGAATCGGCGAGACTGAACAGAGCCGTGACGGTTTTTAAATCATTGCCGTGTTTGTAATCTAAAACTGAAATGTACGTTTATATTGCATTTTTATTATAAAGATAAATACTTTTTAACTCACAAGTGCGCTCTCCTAATTTCCTAGCATGTATATATATATATATATATATATATATGTGTGTGTATATCTTGAGGATGGAAATTGAAAATCATACCATGTGGGGGATCATATTGTTCAGAGTCACATAAACCGTAATCTGGTGGGTATAAGAATATTGTCGCATATTGCAAAAATAAGTTATTAATAATACCTAATTTATGTATGATTAATGTGATGGGTTTAACTGGTCATGGGGCGGGAACTCAGATGCAAACAGAAATCACATCTCAAGTCTTAGCCATCGCCCACCGCTTGAGCTGACCAATGATCTCCGGTGCACAGGATATGTCCCACCCCCGAACCAATGGAAGAAGAGCATACAGTGTCTATTGTATTGTGTTTTGACCAAATGTATAAAAAGCCAGCTGCAGGCCCGGTCACACACAATCTCTGAAGATCATCTACCTTGATGATTGAGGACCGGGAAGCACAGGTGAACAAATGTATGTACCATTGACTGTAGCCTTTTTCTCTTATTGTATTGTATTATTCTTGTAACCCCCTGCTAGTAAAATAACCGTTGGTGGGTTGGACCCCTACATAGTTTTGAAATATAATTTGGTGTCGTGTCCCATTTCCTGCTATGGTTTAAGGTATATATCTATCACACGTGTAGCTGCATTGTGCTCTCAGTGTGTCCGTGGGTGTGTGTATGCACTGCGTGTACTTTGTACGTCCGTTGTGGCGCGAGTACGCAAAGTGCGTACAGGGTACGGGCCTTTGTATGTATGTAAAATATGTAGGGCGAAGATTACATACAGCGGCCGCAGCGGCTCAAATTAAAGTGTATTAAGGTATAGCTTTCTGTCCTGTAAAATAATCAGCATTCACAATTGGGGGCTCGATCCGGTTTTTCACACACTCAAGGGCTGGCAGATCATAGCAGACTTTAATCTATCAGCAAAGGGTGGAAATACATCTACATACTTTGTACGTCCGTCGCGGCGTGAGTACGCAGAGTGCGTACAGGGTACGGGCCTTTATACGCTAACTGTGTAAAAAGTACGTAGGGCGAGGATTACATGCAGCGGCCGCAGTGGCTCGAATTAAAGTGTATTAAGGTATAGCTTTCTGTCCTGTAAAATAATCAGCATTCACAAAATATACCAGTAGAGAGTGAGAGATTACAGATGTTAAGGTTGGGATGAGCACAGGAGACAGATTTACTTACTTGTGAGGGTATAGGCTCAAGAGGAGAGGTAGTATAGTAGCAGGCTGAGAAGAGTGTTGACACTTCATCTGTACTTGGATCAAATGAGGAGAGAGTGCCAGAGGGTTCAGGTAGAGAATTGAGCAGGTCACTGGCTGAGGAAGAGCATACCATTTCATCTCGGATCTCATCAATCTTGTCCTTGAAGCAGGAAGCAAGATCTTGCACCTTGATAGTGGGTTGGGTGAGGGAAGGTTCAGAAGTGATTTTAATGTATTGAAAAGTCGTTTGGGGTCAGAAGCTTGAGCAGTGATGAGTTTGGAAATATGTTTGGCAGAGTCCAGGGCATTACGATAAGAGTGATAGACAGTCTTATGTATGAGAAAGTCACTAGGAATACGATATTTATGCCACTGACGTTCAGCTTTGTGTGAGAGTTTTTGTAGGTGTCTTGTTAATTTAGAGTGCCACGGTTGACATCTTGACCTATGTGGAGTGTGATGGGTAGCTGGAGCCGCTTGGTCAAGGGCTATTTCTAAAGTCTGGTTCAGGTGTGATATAGCAGTCTCAGGAGAAGTAAATGCAGAAATAGATGAGAGCAGTTGTTGCAAAGAGGTGGACAGTTCTTGAAAATTTATTGTGTTAATATTTCTGCGGGATTGAGGAGGATTAGAGGACTTCAATGACTGAGTTTGAAGTAATGGTGGAGAGCATGCAGGTGATAAGGTTGTGATCTGAGAGAGGGAATGGGGTGTTAGTGAATTCAGGAACTGGGCATAGTCTGGTAAATACTAGATCAAGGCAGTGGCCCTCCTGATGAATAGAGGAGTCAGTCCTTCGGGAGAGGCATAGAGAGGAGGTTAGAGAGAGTAGTTTGGAGGCATGAGCAGCAGATTTTGGACTATCAATAGCAATATTGAAATCACCCATGATTATGGTGGAGATGTCAGAGGATAGGAAGTGAGGGAGCCAGGCAGAAAAATCTTCCAGAAATTGTTTGGGTTGCCCAGGTGGGCGATAGATAGCTGCAACACGCAGAGAGAGAGGAGTGTGTATCCTTATGGAATGTACTTCAAATGATGTGAATGTGAGTGATGGTACTTGTGGTAGAACTGTGTATGTGAAAGATTGGGAAAGAAATAATCCAATCCCACCTCCTTTACTCTTACCAGGCCTGGAGTTGTGTGTGAAGTTGAGACCACCATGTGACCGTGGTGCAGGGGAGGCCGTGTCTGATTGTGTGAGCCATGTGTCTAATATAGCCAGCAGATTGAAGTTATTAGATATGAAGAGGTCATGTATGGATGTTAATTTGATACAAACGTAGCGTGCATTCCATAAGGCACATTTTAGTGATTTGGAGGGTGCAGGGAGACGTGATGTTTATGAGGTTGGCTGGATTTCTATATTGCTGCAAATCTGGTAGGTGTGAGTGGGGCAAGTGATTGGGTCCTGGATTTGGGGAAATGTCACCAGCTAAAAGCAGCAGGAGAGATAAATAAAGTTGGAGGTTTGTGAATGTTTTTTATGGTGTCCGGTTGTGGATGTTATTGTAAAAGTAGAGAGATAATTAAAAAATCTCATGAGTGTTAATAAGAGGGGAGTGAATAATTGAGGCAGCAATGTGTACAGAGGGGTGTGTAGCAGGGAGAATGAAGGATGTTATTGTTTTAGAGAAAAAAAACTGGAGTACAATGAAGAAAATTAATTTGTGCTACATGGTTCGTTTTAGATAAAAGTACAGTTCTTTAGGCTTGGAGTGTAAAATGTTGAAATATTTAAATGTAAACGTTCAAATACCTGTTTACTGGTGGTGTTCAGCTGTTAATTTACAAACACTTAATATTAGGAATAGTTTACGTATGTGAAGGCAAATTGATCAGCACAGCTGACCCTAGATTGCATCTAAAGGAATTCTTGGCAAATGAATAAAGGCTACCAGTGTGGCAAAAGTTTAGTTGGTTATAGGTGAAAGTGAGTACTTTGTGAGTATGCAAACACCAGGCCAGCATTGACTATGCATAGCTAAGTGAAGATTGCAAACCCAGGTATTAAGTCGCAAGCATATCATGATATAACAACTGCTTTTACACTGCATGAGGACGTGAGAGAGAAACATATGTACACACATTTAAATGGACAGATGAGTTTGCATAAGGTTGAAATGCATGTTGTATGTCTGTTCCTTTGCTGTAATGTTGTTTGTCTGTTTCTGTCCGGGTGAAGTCCTGAATAAGTCCTTTGTATAATACACTGCTCAAAAAAATAAAGGGAACACTTAAACAACACAATGTAACGCCAAGTCAATCACACTTCTGTGAAATCAAACTGTCCACTCAGGAAGCAACACTGATTGACAATCAATTTCACATGCTGTTGTGCAAATGGAATCGACAACAGGTTGGAATTATAGGCAATTAGCAAGACACCCCCAATAAAGGAGTTGTTCTGCAGGTGGTGAACACAGACCACTTATCAGCTCCTATGCTTTCTGGCTGATGTTTTGGTCACTTTTGAAAGCTGGCGGTGCTTTCACTCTAGTGGTAGCATGAGACGGAGTCTACAACCCACACAAGTGGCTCAGGTAGTGCAGCTCATCCAGGATGGCACATCAATGCGAGCTGTGGCAAGAAGGTTTGCTGTGTCTGTCAGCGTAGTGTCCAGAGCATGAAGGCATTACCAGGAGACAGGCCAGTACATCAGGAGACGTGGAGGAGGCCGTAGGAAGGCAACAACCCAGCAGCAGGACCGCTACCTCCGCCTTTGTGCAAGGAGAAACAGGAGGAGCACTGCCAGAGCCCAGCAAAATGACCTCCAGCAAGCCACAAATTTGCATGTGTCTACTCAAACGATCAGAATCAGACTCCTTGAGGGTGGTATGAGGGCTCGACGTCCACAGGTGGGTGTTGTGCTTACAGCCCAACACCGTGCAGGACGTTTGGCATTTGCCAGAGAACACCAAGATTGGCAAATTCGCCACTGGCGCCCTGTGCTCTTCACAGATGAAAGCAGGTTCTCACTGAGCACATGTGACAGAGTCTGGAGACGCCAAGGAGAACGTTCTGCTGCCTGCAACATCCTCCAGCATGACCGGTTTGGCAGTGGGTCAGTAATGGTGTGGGGTGGCATTTCTTTGGGGGGGCCGCACAGCCCTCCATGTGCTCGCCAGAGGTAGCCTGACTGCCATTAGGTACCAAGATGAGATCCTCAGACCCCTTGTGAGACCATATGCTGGTGCGGTTGGCCCTGGGTTCCTCCTAATGCAAGACAATGCTAGACCTCATGTGGCTGGAGTGTGTCAGCAGTTCCTGCAAGATGAAGGCATTGATGCTATGGACTGGCCCGCCCGTTCCCCTGACCTGAATCCAATTGAGCACATCTAGGACATCATGTCTCGCTCCATCCACCAATGCCACGTTGCACCACAGACTGTCCAGGTCTGGGAGAAGATCCCTCAGGAGACCATCCGCCACCTCATCAGGAGCACTTTAATTTTGAGTGTGACTCCAACTCCAGACCTCCATGAGTTAATAAATTTGATTTCCATTGATAATTTTTGTGTGATTTTGTTGTCAGCACATTCAACTATGTAAAGAACAAAGTATTTAATAAGAATATTTCATTCATTCAGATCTAGGATGTGTTATTTTAGTGTTCCCTTTATTATTTGAGCAGTGTATTTCATAACCCTTTTAAACAACCCTTCTAATACAACCATGATCAGCCCGGCTGATCAGCCTATGACTTCTCCTTAAGAATGGATTCTATCCATGTGTGTCCAATAATTCCAATCAAGGCCTAACACCCCACCCCCAGTTACAGAGGATGCAATAAAACTCCACTAGCATAAACACTGATAGCAGATTACCAACAATTTAGAAAGTTGAAATAAAGTCTCATCCTAGTATACAATAATAACAGCTGATGTAAATATTAATGGTGTAATTACCCAATATAATATATTTGCACTGCAGCATGCATTTTCTATGCTTGCTAACACCCGTGGCCCCTTTGTAGCACACCGCCCCTTTTGACACATAAGATATAATATATATATATAATATTTATGGAGAAATCGGACGACACTCAGGGATTTGTGCAAATTCAGAATATATTAAAATAACGTCAAATAATACATTTCCATTGACGTTTGTAAATATCACATAACCTGCATTTACAGTGTACATGCTGATGGTGCTTTGGGAACTAAAACTATGATGGAAATGTATTATTAGGTGCTGTTTTAATATATTTTGAATTTGCACAAATCCCTGAATGCCAACCAATTTATCCATAAGTTTGGGTCTAAATGGCTCTGCTGCACTTGACTAGACACCGGGTGAATATACTTTATTTTTCATTGAGTGCCAGATATTGTTACTATAGTGTTAGTAGAGTAATGGCACTAGCCACTATAGTTTTATATGTTGAGATAGTAGTAGAAACATATAGTGGTAATATTAGGACTCATACCAATTTTTTTTTTTTTTAAATGACGCGTATTTGTTTGAGTGGCCAGTCTGGTCTTCTCCTTGGGTATTGTCAGTTCACTGGGTCCTGTTTCAAGAAAAGTCCCTGCACTTAGTAATGGAATCCCACAGAGTAGTTTCAGTATCTCAGTTTAAGACCGGAAATACTGTGTCCTCCATTCCTCATTGAATCACATAAAGATACAGTAACATAGTAACATATAGTAACATAGTATCTGAGGTTGAAAAAAGACAATTGTCCATCGAGTTCAACCTATTTGTGGTCTCCTATGCATGATGATTTGACTAAACTTTCTGACTGATGCTGCTGTCAGCCGTTGCATTTTATCCCTATTTATAGTAACTATAATGCATGACTATGCACCATACCCCTGGATATCCTTATCCATTAGGAATTTATCTAACCCATTCTTAAAGGTGTTGACAGATTCCGCCATTACAACTCCCTCGGGCAGGGAATTCCAAACACGTATTGTCCTTACCATGAAAAAGCCTTTACGCCGTATTGTGCGGAATCAGTGTTTAACAAAAGTCTATGGGGAGCCATTCTGACCCGATCGCACGCTGCAGTTTATCGCAGCGGTGCGATCGAGTCAGAACTGCGCCGGCACATGCCAGATGGCCGATGGGCTGCTACGATCACCTCTGCCTGATTGACAGGCAGAGGTGGTCGCTGGGCGGGGGGGAAGGAACGGCGGTGTTTGGCCGCCGTTTTGTGGGCGTGGTCCGGCCAACTCAGGCGTGGCCTGACCGAATGGGGGTGGGCCGCAGCGGCTGTGTGACGTCACACGCAGCCGCTGCGGGCCGGAGAGCGATGAGTAGCTCCCGGCCAGCACGCTAAAGCTGCGCTGGTCGGGAGCTACTCGTGAAGTGCAAAGGCATCGCCGCTGTGCGATGCCTTTGCACTTCTGCTGGGGGGGGGATGGAGGTGGCGGCACTGACATGCGAGGCGGGATAGCCCTGTGCTGGGCGTCCCCCCTCATGTCAGTGTGAATGATCAGCACAGCTACGATCATCTCGGAATGACCCCCTATATCCACATAGTGTGATATCATATGGTAAAAACTTATTTTTATTACACACAAGTATGGGGTTATATTTAATAATGTTCTATTTTGGATTTTTGGTGATTTTGCATTTGGAGATTTACTAAAGGTAAAATCGAATGTAAAACCAAATCCCGCTCAAAATAAAATATCGGTGAAATATCTGTACTTGTACATAAACTAATTTCGATTCCCTTGGTTTACTAACATTCAAAATTCGAACTGCAAATCCTCAAAATAATAGACTAATAGCAGATAGATGATTTTAGTTTATATACAATATTCTCTTCCCTAAACCTTCATTATGAGGCCTATAAAAGTAAAGAAGATAGAAATGCTGCCAGTTTTTTTGCACCCTGCATGCGCCACAGCCATGCTGCTTGCATCATTTACCTTTACATTGACAGTCAGGCACCGTTTTATGGGCATTGATGGGGGAGTGGTTGCAAAAATGCAGTAGTGTCTCAGCAATTTTTGGGATGCTTGCAAATCCATACTCAAGCAGCATACGGCCGGTGCAGGTTGCCATGCTGCATGGCCGTTCATTTGGTAGAACTGACGATTATCATGGATCTGCATGTGCACTGGGAATGTGTACGCAGTTGCTGTGCCTTTGTAATTGCCCTGCTGGGCATCTCTGTACTTTTCAGCGTTGCAGGGTTTTTTGAATTTCACACATCTTCAACGGGTGGTCTTCTGTACACCGGCGGTCGGGCTCCCGGCGCTCAGTATACCGGCGCCGGGAGCCCGACAGCCGGCATACCGACACTTATTTTCCCTCGTGGGGGTCCACGACCCCCATAGAGGGAGAATAAAATAGTGTGCCCGTAGCGTGGCGAGCGCAGCGAGCCCACAAGGGGCTCATTTGCGCTCGCCACACTGTCGGTAAGCCGGCGGTCGGGCTCCCGGCGCCGGTATGCTGGTCGCCGGGAGCCCGACCGCCGGCCAGCCGTAGTGAACCCATCTTCAACGTGTACAATCACAGGTACAGTCATCATAGTGTCTCTGTCAATGAATCAGGCCAGATATAATAATACTGTAAAGGCTCTATGTGACTGGTCCAAATTACATGATTTTCAATTTATTTTTTATTTTCAATTTTAAAAGAAATGAAGAAACACTTGAGGATTTGCGCACATCTCTAATAAAAAGGAACCAAAACATGTGGTTCACTGTGTCTGTAGGAATTGTGTGTCTTATTCAGAGATGGACGCAGTACACATTGCTCCTGCTTCTTTTGAGTCCCTGACCCCAAACGGTGACAGGCTATGGCTGTCAGAGATGTACGCAAACCAGAATTAGAGAAACCACAGCAGCTTCTTGCATGTGATATGTTTTGTCCAATCGAAATACATAGGGAAGTTTGTTCTATTTTATTTTATATTCAATTGTATAGGTGATTTTATGTTTGATTTTGAAAAAGATATGTCATAGAATCTTCATCAGCATTGTTCCATTCTTCCTAGCCTAGTATGTACAGGATAGAGAAGCAAAAACCAGACGCGCTGTCACTGCTGCCAGTAGGGGATTGTCAGTCCCAAATATACATAAAATATAGGAAAAGGTTTACTGGCGCTAGTAGAAGTTTCTCCAATATTAATAACAAAAACATGGATGAATTGAAACAAGTAAATAATTTATTCACTGGACAGTTAAAATATCACTTAAAAACAAATATGATTGGGCATAGATTGAAGCTGAGAATCAAAATAAGAATAGCTGCTAGTATGCATCCACATGTGATCCCGGACTGAGAAATAAAGTTCCCTGGGGAATAGTGTAGTTTAAATACAGCTGGTGTTACCCATGATGATGGAGTCCTCCAAGAGCTTGGAAAGTAACAGCAGGCAAGCTGTGATGTTTTATGCAGAGGCTGATTAACTCCAATCGGTGCTGTAATGATGCAGTCCCACAGAGAAATTTCCAAGGCAGGAATATTCGTGTTAAAAGTCCATATCTGGATCCTCACAGGATGGAATGCATATGTTGGTGGCAGCTTGTCACTTAACGCGTTTCCCTAGGCACGGTCACCTAGCTTCATCAGAAGTATAACTCAGACTGAATATGGGATCTATTTAAACCCCTTTAAACACCTCATGCCCATCAGGTGTGATGTAACTAATTATTTCAATCATCCACAAATTTTTTATAAAGTTTACTCCTTATTATAATAAATATAAAAAAATTAGGCAGTTTGGGAGGCAAACCCACATAAAATTCTAAAGAAACAGCTTTGTTTGCTATATGGAAATAAAAATCATTTAAGCAACAAGTCAGGTCAGAGTTCAAGATAGTCATGTGACCCATCAGCTCACAGAGGCCGGGACACCTATATTTATGATTAACCTCTAAATATATCCTTGGTGTTTTACTTACAAGGGGACAGGGCACCTCCGTAGCATTAGTTGTATCTAAGACCGTTAAAACGGTCATTCTTGTAATAAGCGATCGCGCCCGCCAGCGGGATCCCGTAGGACACAGCAAGCGCGTCCCCGGGGGTCACGTGGACGGGAGCAGGAGGGCTCAGCCAATGAGAGGGAGATGAGGGAGTCCGTGGTTGCTAAGCAACCAGTGCCGAGAAATCGTGACGTGTATTACTGTCACGTGACCAGACGCACGAATGACCGTGTGTTTCCCCAAGGTCACGTGGTCGGAACTAATGGATGGAGTTTATGGTTGCTAGCTAGCTAATTCCGAACACCTCATGATATATACTAACATCACAGGTCCGGGGGCACAGATGGCCAATATTAATTTGTGTAGAAAAGGAAGTATTTTTGAGCAGCCAGTGCAGACTAAAGTAGTGCCGCATCTGGATGTTCATATTTAAGACCAGGGGAGATAAGAGATACAAGCCAAGACAGGGAACACAGACACAACAGGTGGGAGTCACCACCGAAAAGACAGAGAGCAGAATTCCGAAACAAAAGGGTAAGAAATCCAAGCGCAGAGGTACTAGAGGAGGACGATTAAGACATAACCATATTCATAAATTTAAAGGAAGGGCTACAAATGTAAATACCCTTAGAAAATCCAGAAACGTGTTTAACATATCCTCTAAACTACTCAGCGAATCAGAAATAACGCTTTTAGAAAAGGGACTCAAATTCGCCCCCACTAGTGGGCCCAATATTTTTGATTTGTACGTAGACTTAAACAAGTTTGTACGTACACTTTGCCGTAAACGTTATTTCGCTAATAAGCGGTTGAAAGAAATGCAGGATACATCTATTCCAATAATCTTGGATAATACTGACACAATTTTACTTAATACTCTGGAAAGCCTATGGCAGGAAAGCAACACAGAGTCACATGATTCTAAGAACAGTGAGATTAAAATATTTGACATAAAAAATACAGACAAATTTAAGAAAAAATCAGAATTATTTCCAATTAGCGCTAAAAGCAGTTCCATTGAAACTTTTTATCGTATCACCTTGGAAGATTTCAAAACTATGTGCCATAAATATTATAACAAGAAACAACCATCCAATCTAAGTGGTAAAGAAAAAGAAGCACTCAAATTACTGATAGATGACCCAATGATTGTAATAAAAGAAGCAGATAAGGGAGGGGGGTTAGTTATCCTTAACCGTACGGACTATGTATCCGAATCCCTTAGACAATTAAATAACTTAGAACATTACTGTGTACTTGAGGGGGATCTAACAAAAAAATTCCAACTAGAGCTAAAAAATTTATTAGAAGGAGCATTGCATTCTGGGACCATATCTAGAGACACATTTCATTTACTTTTTTCTCTTCACCCTCACATTCCAGTTTTTTTACCACCTCCCCAAAATTCACAAGTCCATCACTGCACCTCCCGGGCGCCCTATTATTTCTGGCATCGATTCTTTGACTTCCAATCTTTCGTTTTATGTAGACTCTTTTCTCCAATCCAGTGTGTCCTCACTGAGGTCTCATATTAAAGATACAACACACTTTCTCAATTTATTAAAAAATATCACCTGGAAGGAAACATATGCCTTCCTTACTTTAGATGTATCTGCTCTATATACACAGATCCCACATGTCTTAGGCTGTGATGTTACTAAAAGGAGATTATACATGGATGATGACCTCAGTGAGGAGCAGAAATCTTTTCTAATTGCTTCCATCTTCTTCATTCTATCACACAATTACTTTTTATTTCTCAGTGTTTTCTATTTACAGGTGATGGGCACGGCCATGGGGACCAGGTTCGCGCCCAGCTATGCCAACCTCTACATGGGGGAGTTTGAGCAGACCCATGTGTGGGGGAGCAACTGGGCGTCGAATCTGGTCCTCTATGGCCGATATATAGATGATCTATTTATTATTATTTGGGAGGGGGACCTTCACTCTGCTACACAGTTTATTCAATCACTGTCTTCTAATGAGTACAATTTAACCTTCACCTCCACTTTTCACACCACAAAAATTAATTTTCTAGATGTCAGTCTAGAGATCATTAATAACCAAATAATTACGTCTACATATAATAAGGAAACAAACACCAATGCTTACTTACACTTCACAAGTTCACATTTCAGACCTTGGAAGCAAAACATTCCTAAGGGACAACTCATTCGCCTCAGGCGGAATTGTTCTAACTTTGTCACCTTTTCTGAACAGGCGACCAACTTATTAATCTCTTTCAGAGAATGTGGGTACCCAGAAAATATCGTACAGAAAGCTCTCATGGAGGTCTCTGCTTTAGATAGGAACATACTCCTAGAACACCATCCTAAGAAAGACAGATATAAAAATAATGAAGATAAGAGTATTATCTTGAACTCTGACCTGACTTGTTGCTTAAATGATTTTTATTTCCATATAGCAAACAAAACTGTTTCTTTAGAATTTTATGTGGGTTTGCCTCCCAAACTGCCTAATTTTTTTTATATTTATTATAATAAGGAGTAAACTTTATAAAAAATTTGTGGATGATTGAAATAATTAGTTACATCACACCTGATGGGCATTAGGTGTTTAAAGGGGTTTAAATAGATCCCATATTCAGTCTGAGTTATACTTCTGATGAAGCTAGGTGACCGTGCCTAGGGAAACGCGTTAAGTGACAAGCTGCCACCAACATATGCATTCCATCCTGTGAGGATCCAGATATGGACTTTTAACACGAATATTCCTGCCTTGGAAATTTCTCTGTGGAACTGCATCATTACAGCACCGATTGGAGTTAATCAGCCTCTGCATAAAACATCACATCTTGCCTGCTGTTACTTTCCAAGCTCTTGGAGGACTCCATCATCATGGGTAACACCAGCTGTAGTTAAACTACACTATTCCCCAGGGAACTTTATTTCTCAGTCCGGGATCACATGTGGATGCATACTAGCAGCTATTCTTATTTTGATTCTCATCTTCAATCTATGCCCAATCATATTTGTTTTTAAGTGATATTTTAACTGTCTAGTGAATAAATTATTTACTTGTTTCAATTCATCCACGTTTTTGTTATTAATATTGGATAAACTTCTACTAGTGCCAGTAAACCTTTTCCTATATAGTATGTACAGGATAGTCTACACTTAGTGGACCTGACCATAGCAGTCACCAGCATCAGACTCCATAAGATCCTCTCTGGGCATAAATAACCATCTGAACCCTATACTCTATTCTGCACACATTAGCCCCCCTCCTTCCAAACCCACTATATGCGAATGTGGTACTATATCTGACAGAGAATTTGTATTTATATTCTGCTGAAATTATGTTGAATAGGTGCGTGACATCTAGTTTTTAGATTCTACAGAATGATTGTCTACATGATCTTGAACCTCTATTCTTCAGATATTTAGCGGCTGATTTATCAATGTCCTCATCTGAGGATGTGATAAAATAGACCCAATTTGCAATGTGATTATTGATTACATTGCATGGATGTATAAATAATTGCATGTAGGGACAGCTTGCAAGAAAGCTCAGTCCCTGCGATGCCACTCCACAGACATATTGGGGTATTTTTCATAAAAGAATATGCAACCCCACGCGTTGCAGCCCCCACCACAGCTCATACTTACAGGTAGGGATCGGTGATCAGTGCTCCTGGAGGGCTGCCAGTCTGTGGGCGTAGAAAGCTGTGCAGAAGTACAGAATCTGCCTGTTGCTGGCATAATTATCACAGGGCTCACTGCGGTACGTTTTCACAATTTCTTTTTGTAAATTCAACCACATTGTGTTTCCCATTATAAGTATGGAAAATACGATCTTGGTTACTAAAAAAAAAAAAAAAAAAAGTAAATTAAACTGTTTGAGCAGTTTTTCATGAAATCTGCTCCAAAAGCCCCATAATACATCCAGGTGATACTAAAATAATATGAAAAGGGGGGTGTGGCCTGGCAGCAGCTTAGTGAGGACACATGGTGGCTGAGCTCCTCACTATTTTGCTGATATACAGTAGTTTATTTTCCTTGCCCACAGCAATTCTCCCTCACCTGTCACCCGCCAGCAGTGGTCGCGGAGCCGAGAGGGACCTCCTATCCCTCTGCCGGTTGACGCCAGCTGGCGCATGTGGAGCCGGGACCTAGAGTGTAGCCCTCCTCGGACCCCCCCGCGACTTGTGAGCTGCTGATGAGAGCGTGCAGGGCCCGAGAGGACATCACGGTGCAGCCGAGTCAACCGCAGTAGTAGCGTCCAGAGCGCCTGCATCCCCTCACTGCCTGCGGGAGAAGCTGTGTCCGGCGCCAGAGTCTTGTAGCCTGGCAGCTGCGGCCGCTCAAGTAAGTGGAGCACCCTGCGTCCCACTGCTGCGGCGAGAGAGCGGGGTCACAGTGCTCACACCTGTTCTTTCCTGGAGGCTCCGGTCCTGTATCACCCTCCCTGCTAAAGACACACACTCCCCGGGGGCGTGCATTCTGCACTTCCTGCTCTGCACGGGGATCCCTGTGTTGTGTCTCCCGCTGCCCTCATCCCTGCAGCCTCAGTCCTCCTACTGGCTGTTGCTATTAACTACTGATGCACTCTTTCTTTTTATGCTGGCCCCACAACCCGTTCCCTTCATACCACCAGGCTCAACAGGTCCAGCCATTCTCTGTTCTGTTTTTATGAGTGTGGGAGTCCTGGTATTTTTATTATTAGTTTCTACAGCACTACAGCAGTTGATTGTACACATGTGACCATAGTGAGCCCTCTAATGGTCGCTTGCTGTCATCCCAATCACGATAGTTTCTGTGTCTACTGCTTCCCACATTGCATTTATGGATCTGTAGCCTATCTAATCACCCTGTGGGGCTCCGTTTCTATTACTTATCCTTTTTGAAGCAACTCCTCCTTCTGGGCTCCTTTGCTTGGGAACGTCCAGGCTGATTTTCTGAATACTCGCTAGGCTTCTTCAACGGACTATGTGCTAGCTTTGTACCTCTGTAGTCCACCCGGAATTTCTCTCACCACACCCGCATTGCTATTATGTTTCTGCTATACAAAATGAGTAAGTCGGCTCCTAAAGTGAAGAAAGGCAACCAACAGGGGATTATACAGCACTTATCTCGTGCTGACCCTCGTCTATCATTTGACTCTCCACCAGCTTCCCCGGTGAATGTGCAAACGGTGTACTCCTCTCCTGCTCCTGTTTATGCTACTAAAAGTGATATTCAAACTATGATCACTGAACTGAGTAAATGCCTTAATACTAACTTTCAGCATCTCTCTGCTGATCTTAAAACTGAAATTGCCACTTTAACCGGTCGTATCACGGCAGCGGAGTGTAAGGTGGACTCTAATACTAAAGGCCTACACGAAGTCTCCCAGGATGTCGACTTTCTTTACAGAGAACTTGCTTCCCTTCGTGATAAGAACGAGGATTTGGAAAATAGAGGGAAATAACCTCAGAATCCACAACATTCCAGAATCTGTCACCACTCGGAATTTAGAACCTTATCTTAAACGCCTTTTCCTAATGTTGGTCCCCAACCTCCCGGATCATTCTCTGCTTATAGAACGAGCTCATAGGGCCTTACGTCCGAAGCCTAAAGATGGTGACCCACCTAGGGATGTTATTTTGAAATTTTTGTCCTTTAAGACCAAGGTTTTAATTGTCGCCAGCAGCAGAGGTTCTCTGCATATTCTCTTCGAAGATGTTCGTCTTCAGATATTTCAAGACTTGGCCCCCTCAACAATCTTCAAACGAAGGGAACCTAAAGAAGTTACCAAGACTCTGCGGGACAATGGATATGTCTATAAGTGGGGTTTCCCTTTCTGTTTGATTGTGGATATTAATGGACGTCCGGTTTCCGTGAGAGACCCTGAGGAGGGTAAGACCCTTGTTTAAAAGCTCAAGCTTACAGGAGGTGGAATGAACCCTTCCTTACAACACCGAGATGATCCGACTACTTAAACTCTTCCTGTTTGGTATAGTTGAGATGTTGGATATTACAGTTCACTTTGATGGATACTGCCTTTAGGTTAAGGTTCCTAGTTCCTGCCTCATATCCTTGGTGTTTTTGTTGTTTCGTTTTTTCAGCACTGTGAGTTTAGATTCCATACTTATTTTAGCGATATGAGTGCATGACGGGAACCCTGTCCTCATACTTTATTCTATTGCTCTCTTTGTATTACAGTAGCATTTTTTTTTTTTTTACTGTGTTATATCTGCTTATCTTCATATGCGGGTAATGTGACTAGTTTACGGAGTTTTTATGCTTCACATATATCCGGGTGGATGGAGATTGGTCTGTTTTTACTTTTCCGCCACCCCCTCTCTACTCCGCCACCCCACCCCCCTCTACTCGGTTGGACTATTGTGAGGTATGCTGTAAAGTTGTTACCCTCACTACTGACTCTGAATAAGTTTTTTATACGTACTCCCAGAAATTTAAGCCCACTAGGATTTGTCCCTTATATTGGGGCAAATTTTCCCTTTTTTCCCACGGCCTTACCCATTGTGAACCTTTGGCTTCCGGTTGAGAAGTATTCAGTTCACAGTTCCCTCTTAACCCCCTTCCCCCCCTCTCCCTTTCTCACCAGGCAGTGCAATATTCCATAATCTACAGTTGTTACTACATAATTGTATCTCTCCCTTGTTTAAGATGCCCATTACTGTATTGTCACTTAATGTGAAGGCTCTTGACACCCCTCAAAAGAGGTCGCTTGTATAAAACCATTAATGCTAATCATGGAGAACCTATATTTCTACAGGAGACTCATTTTAAACGAGGATCCCCCCCTTCCTTAGAGTCTCGTAAGTACCCGACTGCAGAAAATTCTAACCACACTTCTAAAAAAAAAAAAAATGGAGTGGCCATCTTGGTTCACTCCTCAATTCCCTTTCAAACGATTTCGACTAAATATGACACTGATGGTAGATATATTATAATGGTCTGTAAGGTCAACAGATACTTACCTTGGTTAATCTATATGCCCCCAATGTGGGCCAGTCTAGGTTCTTTCGATCACTTTTTTCAGACTTGCAAAATGTACGTAGGGGTATGGTTATATTAGGAGGAGACTTTAATTCCATTTTGTCAATGGATTTGGATAGATCTGGTCTTAGGCATACTTTCCCTCAATGCCATCTCTCGGGCGCGCTTCGTAGACACATGGCTGAGGCTGGTCTCTTTGACACTTGGCGGGTTTGCCATCCATCTTCTAGAGACTACACTTTCTACTCGCATCCACATGGTTTATATTCCCGTATTGATATGCTTATGGGTTGCAGCGGAGTGCTGAAAGTTTTAGCAGATGTAGATATAGTGCCTAATGTCTGGTCGGATCACTGAATTGTGAAGTTCTCATTTGACCCCATCCACACACCCCGCGGTCGCCCTTCTTGGCGACTTAACGAAGCTCTTCTTATTATTCCCTCATTCAGGGACCATATTCGCTCCCAGATTGAGGATTATTTCACACTTAACAATTCCTGTGATGTACACTCTTCTACAATTTGGGAAGCACACAAAGCAGTGATTCATGGCGCGATCATAAAATATTCTTCCCATAGGAAGAAACAACAAACGCTAAAGATCACTAACCTTACTAACCAACTAAAATGACTTGAACGTGCTCATATGACTACGCCATCCACTTCGCGTTATAAACAAATACAGAGTTTCAGAGGTGAGCTCCAGTCCTTATTAGCAGAACATCCACAACTCCAAGAAATGAAGCGCTGTCCAGATCAGTACACTTTTAAAACATAAAACATTTATTATACATTACATACAAACATTAATCACACGGCCGGTGTATAACAGTGAATTAAAAAATAAAATACATATAGAAAGGCTTGTGGCCACTCCTGAATAAATTTAGCTTGATTGCTGCACTAATAATTAACAACATGTGATGGTATTTAGCCGACAAATCATGACTTTAATTTTTGCTCAATATAGATGGTAAAGCTCAGAGATGGTAAAAAGCTCAGAAAGCACCAATGGTTAATGCCATGTAGCAATGGTGAGCTGACAGTTCCTGGTATTTGTCAAATGGCGATGTTAAGAATTCAAAGCATATGGATATTCATGCAAACTTGGTTAGTAGCAGAAGTTTAGTATTAGTGGTTTTCTATATAATCTCTTGACAGAGATGGACTTATACTTATCAGTCCAGCGTGGCCACGCTGTTAGATATCCAGCTCGTGTCTTCAGACCTGGGGTCTAGATGCAGGGTGACGTCTCACTCCTAATAACGCACTCCGGTCCTCACGTATACCCGCTGGATAGACACTGTGTCACAGCCGTAGATAGCACTCCTCTCTACGCGTTTCTCCGCCTGTGTGCAGATCGGCGGCTTCTTCCAGAGAATCAGTAGATGGAGGTACATCATTGTAGGATCACTATTTATACGGGATCCGGCTCTATTACCACTTTCTGGTCCCGTAAGGTGCGCATGCGCACACCGTGTGTTCCACTCATGCGTTCCAGTCCTGCAGCTTAGTTTCTTATCAGGTGACCGGTTATTAGATCTTGTAGCTGACACATGCGCACTATGTGCGTTCCAGTCATGCGTTCCACTTATGCTTTATATCTTTATTCAGAAGCTTTACCAGATATGTTACTGGGCTATATATTATATATATCCAACAATATACCTCTCATCATTGATCAAATCCTTTTTCTATATAGAATATTAATATAATTATACCATAAAAATAGTATATTAACTAATTTAAATAATACTATATAAAAAACTAAATATAAATATCCCAGAATGTTTCTATACCGCTGATATCCAACAATTAGATACATGAATGAACAAATGAATACATAGATGAATAAGTGCCCGTATACATATGCATATACAATTTATTGAACAGATACATATGTATATAGGTAATCAATACCTCAACCTTGACACTCAGACATATATTTATCTATTCAACCATTGAGCCAAAATTATATTATTATAATAACTTTAAAACCCCAATTTCATATATTATTTAGCTCAACTGTATCATTTAATCCTTGTAATTTCAAGGTACATAGTCTAAATATCCAAAAGGCTTCACGCCTGCATAACATATTATAACGATCACCCCCTCTCTGTGTACCGCTGATTTGTTCAATACCCTTAATTCTAATTTTATCACGTGTGCCATCCGGACAATTAGATATATGATTTGATATACAATGTGTTTTTACATTATTTGTAATATTACGTTTATGTTCCATGAACCTTATATGTAATGTCCTTGTGGTGCGTCCCACATATTGTTTCCCACAACCACAGGTCAGTACATATATAACATAAATAGAGTTACAATTAAGGCAATCCTTTATATCATAACTCTCCTTTGTGACAAAGGATGTAATGTCAACAGCCTTTTTTTCTGTATATTTACAAGTTTCACATCTCTCTTTTCCACATCTGTGGAATCCCGCTGGTCGTTTGATGGGTAGCCAATTCCCCTCTTTACACTCATCCTTTAGATAGGAAACTTTCTTTTTAAAGTGACTGGGTGCTAATTTTCCTTTAATATTTTCTGCTCTCCGGAATGTAACTCCCCCCTTCCCTATAATAGACTCTCCCACATGATCATCCAACTTTAGTAATTGACTATTCTTTCTTATAATATTTTTAATTTCTGTTGCATGTGAGTTATATTGAGTAATAAAATTAGTTGTCATATCTCTTGCCTTTTTATCACTATTAGATTTATTTCTAGATCCAGAAAACATTGACTCTCTAGCTATTCCCTGTACTTCCTTGTATGCCTTATCCACTCTCTCTGTTGGGTACCCCTGTTCGACGAAAGACATGTATAACTTTCGTGCTTGTCTCTCAAAACTAATTTCTGATGAGCAATTCCTTTTCATACGAATAAATTGTCCCTTAGGGATGTTATCACACCATTTCCTAAGGTGGCTGCTTTGATAATTCAAACATTTATGCTGATCTACTTCCTTAATATACGTCTCTGTGACTATTCTATTGTCCACAACAGAGAGAGCTATATCCAAATATGTAATGTATTCCATACTAGAATAATTAGTGAATGTAAGACCAAAGTGATTATTGTTTAAACTATCTATAAAAGGTGTTAAAGGTGCTCGGTGTTGATCCCAAATAAAAAATATGTCATCTATAAACCGACAATAGAGAACCAGGCCCACCCCAAGCTCGCTCCCCCACACATGTTGGTCCTCAAAACCACCCATGTATAGGTTCGCGAAGCTCGGGGCGAACCTGGTTCCCATCGCCGTCCCCCGTGTCTGTACTCAGATATATATATACTTTATATATACTCAGATATATAAAAAATTGGGGGGGAACCCTACTGATCTGTTTCAATCCAAATTAAAAAAGATGCTCCTGAAGGGTTTAGCGGAGGGAGCTATACCCAAAGACACATAAAAAAAATTGTTTACACCTCACCCCATTGTTCCCACGTATTATCATTTACCCAAGATACACAAGTCCCTCACTGCACCCCCTGGGAGACCTATTATTTCGGGAGTGGGTTCTTTAATAACTTATCACATTATGTTGATTCATTTTTACAATGTCACGTCAAAGATTTGAAGTCTTATATAAAAGACCTCACACAATTTTTAAATTTGATTAATGGCTCGGCATGGAAGGATGGTTACTGTATGGTCACTTGTGATGTGGAATCATTGTATTCAAATATACCACAAGATCAGGGCACACAGGTGATCGAACAGTGTCTATCCAGAGATGAGTCAATGTCTAATGATCTTCGTAATTTCATATTGGAGTCTATTAAATTTATATTACATCACAATTATTTTGTTTTTGATGCACGATATTATTTACAGACACGGGGGACGGCGATGGGAACCAGGTTCGCCCCGAGCTTCGCGAACCTATACATGGGTGGTTTTGAGGACCAACATGTGTGGGGGAGCGAGCTTGGGGTGGGCCTGCTTCTCTATTGTCGGTTTATAGATGACATTTTTTATTTGGGATCAACACCGAGCACCTTTAACACCTTTTATAGATAATTTAAACAATAATCACTTTGGTCTTACATTCACTAGTTATTCTAGTATGGAATACATTACGTATTTGGATATAGCTCTCTCTGTTGTGGACAATAGAATAGTCACAGAGACGTATATCAAGGAAGTAGATCAGCATACATTTTTGAATTATCAAAGCAGCCACCTTAGGAAATGGTGTGATAACATCCCTAAGGGACAATTTATTCGTATGAAAAGGAATTGCTCATCAGAAATTAGTTTTGAGAGACAAGCACGAAAGTTATACATGTCTTTCGTCGAACAGGGGTACCCAACAGAGATAGTGGATAAGGCATACAAGGAAGTACAGGGAATAGCTAGAGAGTCAATGTTTTCTGGATCTAGAAATAAATCTAATAGTGATAAAAAGGCAAGAGATATGACAACTAATTTTATTACTCAATATAACTCACATGCAACAGAAATTAAAAATATAAGAAAGAATAGTCAATTACTAAAGTTGGATGATCATGTGGGAGAGTCTATTATAGGGAAGGGGGGAGTTACATTCCGGAGAGCAGAAAATATTAAAGGAAAATTAGCACCCAGTCACTTTAAAAAGAAAGTTTCCTATCTAAAGGATGAGTGTAAAGAGGGGAATTGGCTACCCATCAAACGACCAGCGGGATTCCACAGATGTGGAAAAGAGAGATGTGAAACTTGTAAATATACAGAAAAAAAGGCTGTTGACATAACATCTTTGTCACAAAGGAGAGTTATGATATAAAGGATTGCCTTAATTGTAACTCTATTTATGTTATATATGTACTGACCTGTGGTTGCGGGAAACAATATGTGGGACGCACCACAAGGACATTACATATAAGGTTCATGGAACATAAACGTAATATTACAAATAATGTTAAAACACATTGTTTATCAAATCATATATCTAATTGTCCGGATGGCACACGTGATAAAATTAGAATTAAGGGTATTGAACAAATCAGTGGTACACAGAGAGGGGGTGATCGTTATAATATGTTATGCAGGCATGAAGCCTTTTGGATATTTAGACTATGTACCTTCAACCACAAGGATTAAATGATACAGTTGAGCTAAATAATATATGAAATTGGGGTTTTAAAGTTATTATAATAATATAATTTTGGCTCAATGGTTGAATAGATAAATATATGTTTGGGTGTCAAGGTTGAGGTATTGGTTACCTATATACGTATGTATCTGTTCAATAAATTGTATATGCATATGTATACGGGCACTTATTCATCTATGTATTCATTTGTTCATTCATGTATCTAATTGTTGGATATCAGCGGTATAGAAACATTCTGGGATATTTATATTTAGTTTTTTATATAGTATTATTTAAATTAGTTAATATACTATTTTTATGGTATAATTATATTATATTAATATTCTATATAGAAAAAGGATTTGATCAATGATGAGAGGTATATTGTTGGATATATATAATATATAGCCCAGTAACATATCTGGTAAAGCTTCTGAATAAAGATATAAAGCATAAGTGGAACGCACATAGTGCGCATGCGTCAGCTACAAGATCTAATAACCGGTCACCTGATAAGGAACTAAGCTGCAGGACCGGAATGCATGAGTGGAACGCACGGTGTGCGCATGCGCACCTTACGGGACCAGAAAGTGGTAATAGAGCCGGATCCCGTATAAATAGTGATCCTACAATGATGTACCTCCATCTACTGATTCTCTGGAAGAAGCCGCCGATCTGCACACAGGCGGATAAACGCGTAGAAAGGAGTGCTATCTACGGCTGTGACACAGTGTCTATCCAGCAGGTATACGTGAGGACCGGAGTGCGTTATTAGGAGTGAGACGTCACCCTGCATCTAGACCCCAGGTCTGAAGACACGTTGAGCTGGATATCTAATAGCGTGGCCACGCTGGACTGATAAGTATAAGTCCATCTCTGTCAAGAGATTATATAGAAAACCACTAATACTAAACTTCTGCTACTAACCAAGTTTGCATGAATATCCATATGCTTTGAATTCTTAACATCGCCATTTGACAAATACCAGGAACTGTCAGCTCACCATTGCTACATGGCATTAACCATTGGTGCTTTCTGAGCTTTTTACCATCTCTGAGCTTTACCATCTATATTGAGCAAAAATTAAAGTCATGATTTGTCGGCTAAATACCATCACATGTTGTTAATTATTAGTGCAGCAATCAAGCTAAATTTATTCAGGAGTGGCCACAAGCCTTTCTATATGTATTTTATTTTTTAATTCACTGTTATACACCGGCGGTGTTATTAATGTTTGTATGTAATGTATAATAAATGTTTTATGTTTTAAAAGTGTACTGATCTGGACAGCACTTCATTTCTTGGAGTTGTGGATTTTTTGCTTTTTTGGGGGTTAACAGTGACCTCTTAAGTGAAGCAGCAGCCCTTGATCAGTTTTAATTAATATCCCAGAATTTCTTGTTTGTCAGCGCCCAGGTATTTCCCATTGTTCTTATTAGCAGAACATACTGAGAAATCTCTTCGGCGGCTCAAACAGAAATTTTATGAGAAAGGCAATAAATCAGATACATTGGCCAATATTTACTAAGAATTCGAGTTTGTCCAATTTGTGTTTTTTTTTTTCTAAGTCCTAATCCGGAAATTCACTAAGCACCATTCTCGGCAGTGTTTGGACTATTCGTAATGGTTTGATTTGCAAAGTTCCATCGGTCAAACGCGGCTGATATTTCATACAATACGGGCATTCACTATTCATTCGTATTTGGGTGTTAGTTTCTGAGTGCTCAAGTGCGGGTCTGTTTTTTTTTAATCGTTAAAAAAGCAGCAAAAAAATAGACCTGCTTTTTCCAGTCGAGTTTGGATAACCATGCACGGATCAGTGAGATCTGTGCATAGTTATCTATGGGAAAGGGTCTGTTTAGTGTAAAATCTGAAAAAAAATAAGAATTTACTTACCGATAATTCTATTTCTCATAGTCCGTAGTGGATGCTGGGGACTCCGTAAGGACCATGGGGAATAGCGGCTCGCAGGAGACTGGGCACATCTAAAGAAAGCTTTAGGACTATCTGGTGTGCACTGGCTCCTCCCCATATGACCCTCCTCCAAGCCTCAGTTAGGATACTGTGCCCGGACGAGCGTACACAGTAAGGAAGGATTTTGAATCCCGGGTAAGACTCATACCAGCCACACCAATCACACCGTATAACCTGTGATCTGAACCCAGTTAACAGCATGATAACAGAGGAGCCTCTGAAAGATGGCTCACAACAATAATAACCCGATTTTTGTAACAATAACTATGTACAAGTATTGCAGACAATCCGCACTTGGGATGGGCGCCCAGCATCCACTACGGACTATGAGAAATAGAATTATCGGTAAGTAAATTCTTATTTTCTCTAACGTCCTAAGTGGATGCTGGGGACTCCGTAAGGACCATGGGGATTATACCAAAGCTCCCAAACGGGCGGGAGAGTGCGGATGACTCTGCAGCACCAAATGAGAGAACTCCAGGTCCTCCTCAGCCAGGATATCAATTTTGTAGAATTTTACAAACGTATTTGCTCCTGACCAAGTAGCTGCAAGGCAAAGTTGTAAAGCCGAGACCCCTCGGGCAGCCGCCCAAGATGAGCCCACCTTCCTTGTGGAGTGGGCATTTACAGATTTTTGGCTGTGGCAGGCCTGCCACAGGATGTGCAAGCTGAATTGTACTACAAATCCAACGAGCAATAGTCTGCTTAGAAGCAGGAGCACCCAGCTTGTTGGGTGCATACAGGATAAACAGCGAGTCAGATTTCCTGACTCCAGCCGTCCTTGAAACATATATTTTCAGGGCACTGACAACGTCTAGCAACTTGGAGGCCTCCAAGTCCCTAGTAGCCGCAGGCACCACAAATAGGTTGGTTCAGGTGAAACGCTGAAACCACCTTGGGGAGAAACTGAGGACGAGTCCTCAATTCCGCCCTGTCCGAATGGAAAATCAGATAAGGGCTTTTTCAGGATAAAGCCGCCAATTCTGACACGCGCCTGGCCCAGGCCAGGGCCAACAGCATGACCACTTTTCATGTGAAATATTTTAACTCCACAGATTTAAGTGGTTCAAACCAATGTGACTTTTGGAACCCAAAACTACATTGAGATCCCAAAGTGCCACTGGAGGCACAAAAGGAGGCTGTATATGCAGTACCCCTTTTACAAACGTCTGAACTTAAGGGACTGAAGCTAGTTCTTTTTGGAAGAAAATTGACAAGGCCGAAATTTGAACCTTAATGGACCCCAATTTCAGGCCCATAGACACTCCTGTTTGCAGGAAATGTAGGAATCGACCCAGTTGAATTTCCTCCGTCGGCCTTACTGGCCTCGCACCACGCAACATATTTTCGCCAATTGCGGTGATAATGTTTTTGCGGTTACATCCTTCCTGGCTTTGATCAGGATAGGGATGACTTCATCCGGAATGCCTTTTTTCCTTCAGGATCCGGCGTTCAACCGCCATGCCGTCAAACGCAGCCGCGGTAAGTCTTGGAACAGACAGGGTCCTTGCTGGAGCAGGTCCCTTCTTAGAGGTAGAGGCCACGGATCCTCCGTGAGCATCTCTTGAAGTTCCGGTTACCAAGTCCTTCTTGGCCAATCCGGAACCATGAATATAGTGCTTACTCCTCTCCATCTTATCAATCTCAGTACCTTGGGTATGAGAGGCAGAGGAGGGAACACATACCCTGACTGGTACACCCACGGTGTTACCAGAGCGTCTACAGCTTATTGCCTGAGGGTCCCTGGACCTGGCGCAATACCTGTCGAGTTTTTAATCATTTGGAAGACTTCTGGGTGAAGTCCCCACTCTCCCGGGTGGAGGTCGTGCTGAGGAAGTCTGCTTCCCAGTTGTCCACTCCCGGAATGAATACTGCTGACAGTGCTATCACATGATTTTCCGCCCAGCGAAAAATCCTTGCAGCTTCTGTCATTGCCCTCCTGCTTCTTGTGCCACCCTGTCTGTTTACGTGGGTGACTGCCGTGATGTTGTCCGACTGGATCAACACCGGCTGACCTTGAAGCAGAGGTCTTGCTAAGCTTAGAGCAATGTAAATGTCCCTTAGCTTCAGGATATTTATGTGAAGTGATGTCTCCAGGCTTGACCATAAGCCCTGGATATTCCTTCCCTGTGTGACTGCTCCCCAGCCTCGCAGGCTGGCATCCGTGGTCACCAGGACCCAGTCCTGAATGCCTAATCTGCGGCCCTCTAGAAGATGAGCACTCTGCAACCACCACAGGAGAGACACCCTTGTCCTTGGTGACAGGGTTATCCGCTGATGCATCTGAAGATGCGACCCGGACCATTTGTCCAGCAGGTCCCACTGGAAAGTTCTTGCGTGGAATCTGCCGAATGGGATTGCTTCGTAGGAAGCCACCATTTTACCCAGAACCCTTGTGCATTGATGCACTGAGACTTGGCTCGGTTTTAGGAGGTTCCTGACTAGCTCGGATAACTCCCTGGCTTTCTCCTCCGGGAGAAACACCTTTTTCTGGACTGTGTCCAGGATCATCCCTAGGAACAGAAGACACGTCGTCGGAACAACGTGCGATTTTGGAATATTGAGAATCCAATCGTGCTGCCGCAACACTACCTGAGATAGTGCTACACCGACCTCCAACTGTTCCCTGGATCTTACCCTTATCAGGGAATTGTCCAAGTAAGGGATAACTAAAATTCACTTCCTTCGAAGGAATATCATCATTTCGGCCATTACCTTGGTTAAGACCCGGGGTGCCGTGGACCATCCATACGGCCGCGTCTGAACTGATAGTGACAGTTCTGTACCATAAACCTGAGGTACCCTTGGTGAGAAGGGTAAATTTTGACATGAAGGTAAGCATCCTTGATGTCCCGAGACATCATGTAGTCCCCTTCTTCCAGGTTCGCAATCACTGCTCTGAGTGACTCAATCTTGAATTTGAACCTCTGTATGTAAGTGTTCAAAGATTTTAGATTTAGAATCGGTCTCACCGAGCCGTCCGGCTTCGGTACCACAACAGTGTGGAATAATACCCCGTTCCCTGTTGCAGGAGGGGTATCTTGATTATCACCTGCTGGGAATACAGCTTGTGAATGGCTTCCAAAACTGTCTCCCTGTCAGAAGGAGACATCGGTAAAGCCGACTTTAGGAAACGGCGAGGGGGAGACGTCTCGAATTCTAATTTGTACCCCTGAGATATCACCTGAAGGATCCAGGGGTCTACTTGCGAGTGAGCCCACTGCGCGCTGAAATTCATTGAGACGGGCCCCCCACCGTGCCTGATTCTGCTTGTAAAGCCCCAGCGTATACTGAGGGCTTGGCAGAGGCGGGAGAGGGTTTCTGTTCCTGGGAACTGGCTGATTTCTGCAGCCTTTTTCCTCTCCCTCTGTCACGGGGCAGAAATGAGGAACCTTTTGCCCACTTGTCCACGAAAAGACTGCGCCTGATAATACGGCGTCTTCTCATGTTGAGAGGCGACCTGGGGTACAAACGTGGAATTCCCAGCTGTTGCCGTGGCCACCAGGTCTGAAAGACCGACCCCAAATAACTCCTCCCCTTAATAAAGCAATACTTCCAAATGCCGTTTGAAATACGCATCACCTGACCACTGACGTGTCCATAACCCTCTACTGGTAGAAATGGACAACGCGCTTAGACTTGATGCCAGTCGGCAAATATTCCGCTGTGCATCACGCATATATAGAAATGCATCTTTTAAATGCTCTATAGGCAAAAATATACTGTCCCTATCTAGGGTATCAATATTTTCAGTCAGGGAATCCGACCACGCCAACCCAGCACTGCACATCCAGGCTGAGGCGATTGCTGGTCGCAGTATAACACCAGTATGTGTGTAAATACCTTTTAGGATACCCTCCTGCTTTCTATCAGCAGGATCCTTAAGGGCGGCCATCTCAGGCGAAGGTAGAGCCCTTACAAGCGTGTGAGCGCTTTATCCACCCTAGGGGGTGTTTCCCAACGCACCCTAACCTCTGGCGGGAAAGGATATAATGCCAATAACATTTTAGAAATTATCAGTTATCGGGGGAAACCCACGCATCATCACACACCTCATTTAATTTCTCAGATTCAGGAAAACTACAGGTAATTTTTCCTCACCGAACATAATACCCCTTTTTTGGTGGTACTCGTATTATCAGAAATGTGTAAAACATTTTTCATTGCCTCAATCATGTAACGTGTGGCCCTACTGGAAGTCACATTCGTCTCTTCACCGTCGACACTGGAGTCAGTATCCGTGTCGGCGTCTATATCTGCCATCTGAGGTAACGGGCGCTTAAGAGCCCCTGACGGCCTATGAGACGTCTGGACAGGCACAAGCTGAGTAGCCGGCTGTCTCATGTCAACCACTGTCTTTTATACAGAGCTGACACTGTCACGTAATTCCTTCCAACAGTTCATCCACTCAGGTGTCGACCCCCTAGGGGGTGACATCACTATTACAGGCAATCTGCTCCGTCTCCACATCATTTTTCTCCTCATACATGTCGACACAAAAGTGCCGACATACAGCACACACACAGGGAATGCTCTGATAGAGGACAGGACCCCACTAGCCCTTTGGGGAGACAGAGGGAGAGTTTGCCAGCACACACCAGAGCGCTATATATATATAGGGATAACCTTATATAAGTGTTTTTCCCCTTATAGCTGCTGTATAGTTAATACTGCGCCTAATTAGTGCCCCCCTCTCTTTTTTAACCCTTTCTGTAGTGTAGTGACTGCAGGGGAGAGCCAGGGGAGCTTCCCTCCAACGGAGCTGTGAGGGAAAATGGCGCCAGTGTGCTGAGGAGATAGGCTCCACCCCTTTTTTGCGGACTTTTCTCCTGCTTTTTTATGGATTCTGGCAGGGGTTAAAATTCATCCATATAGCCCTGGGGGCTATATGTGATGTATTTTCGCCAGCCAAGGTGTTTTTATTGCGTCTCAGGGCGCCCCCCCCCCAGCGCCCTGCACCCTCAGTGACCGAAGTGTGAAGTGTGCTGAGAGCAATGTCGCACAGCTGCAGTGCTGTGCGCTACCTTGTTGAAGACAGGACGTCTTCTGCCGCCGATTTTCCGGACCTCTTCTGCCTTCTGGCTCTGTAAGGGGGCCGGCGGCGCGGCTCTGGGACCCATCCAAGCTGGGCCTGTGATCGTCCCTCTGGAGCTAATGTCCAGTAGCCTAAGAAGCCCAATCCACTCTGCACGCAGGTGAGTTCGCTTCTTCTCCCCTTAGTCCCTCGATGCAGTGAGCCTGTTGCCAGCAGGTCTCACTGAAAATAAAAAACCTAAACTAAAACTTTCACTAAGAAGCTCAGGAGAGCCCCTAGTGTGCACCCTTCTCGTTCGGGCACAGAGATCTAACTGAGGCTTGGAGGAGGGTCATAGGGGGAGGAGCCAGTGCACACCAGATAGTCCTAAAGCTTTCTTTAGATGTGCCCAGTCTCCTGCGGAGCCGCTATTCCCCATGGTCCTTACGGAGTCCCCAGCATCCACTTAGGACGTTAGAGAAAAATTGCGTGGGGTCCCCCCTCCTAAGCATAACCAGCCTCGGGCTCTTTGAGCCGGTCCTGGTTGAAAAAATATGGAGAAAAAAATGGCAGGGGTTCCCCCATATTTAATCAACCAGCACCGGACTCTGCGCCTGGTCCTGGTGCCAAAAATACGGGGGACAAAAAGCGTAGGGGTCCCCCGTATTTCTGAAACCAGCACTGGGCTCCACTAGCTGGGGAGATAATCCCACAGCCGGGGGACACTTTGATATCGGTCCCTGCGGCCGTGCCATTAAAACCCCAACTAGTCACCCCTGGCCGGGGTACCCTGGAGGAGTGGGGACCCCTTCAAACAAGGGGTCCCCCCCCTCCAGCCACCCAAGGGCCAGGGGTGAAGCCCGAGGCTGTCCCCCTCATCCAAGGGCGGCGGATGGGGGTCTGATAGCCTTGTGTGAAATTGTGAATATTGTTTTTTGTAGCAGTACTACAAGTCCCAGCAAGCCTCCCCCGCAAGCTGGTACTTGGAGAACCACAAGTACCAGCATGCGGTGGAAAACCGGGCCCGCTGATACCTGTAGTACTACTACTAAAAAAATACCCTAATAAAAACAGGACACACACACCGTGACAGTACAACTTTATTACATACATGCACACCAACATACACACATACTTACCTATGTTCCCACGAGGCTCGGTCCTCTTCTCCATGTAGAATGCTAGGGGTACCTGTGAAAAAAATTATACTCGCATAATCCAGTGAAGAATCCGACCTTTGAATAATCCACGTACTTGGCAAAAAAATAAAACGGAAACCCGACCACGCACTGAAAGGGGTCCCATGTTTACACATGGGACCCCTTTCCCTGACTGCCAGGACCCCCCCTGACTCCTGTCAAAGAGGGTCCCTTCAGCCAATCAGGGAGTGCCACGTCGTGGCACCCTCCTGATTGGCTGTGTGCTCCTGTGGTGTCTGTCAGGCAGCACACGGCAGTGATACAATGTAGCGCCTATGCGCTCCATTGTAGCCAATGGTGGGAACTTTGCGGTCAGCGGTTGACCGAAAGTAACCTCACCGCTGACCGCAAAGTTCCCATCATTGGCTACAATGGAGCCAATGGGGACCCCTTGATTGAAGGGGTCCCCACTCCTCCAGGGTACCCCGGCCAGGGGTGACTAGTTGGGGTTTTAACGCTTTTTGTCACCCGTATTTTTGGAACCAGGACCAGGCGCAGAGCCCGGTGCTGGTTGATTAAATATGGGGGAACCCCTGTCATTTTATTCCCCATATTTTTTCAACCAGGACCGGCTCAAAGAGCCCGAGGCTGGTTGTGCTTAGGAGGGGGGACCCCACGCAATTTTTTACAGATTTTTTTAGACTTTAATCAACTTTTTAAGGTACACAATGAAGCCCTGCACGGATCTCACAGATCCGGCCGGGTTTCCTTGTGTTTTGTCAGGCAGTGTTTTACTCATCACTCCCGTAAAACACTGCCTGATATTACGAATCACATCGACATCGGACGATTGTGCAAACTCGGCAGCTTAGTGAATGATCGTATCAGGATTCAAAAAGTTGCAGTAAAATGCACCTGATACCATTCGAGTTCAAACACCCTTCAAAACGGACAAAACACGAATCTTTGTAAATATACCCCCTTGTTGGCATGTAAATTTTCGAGCTAAACGAGCTTCTCAAACTGTTATAGCGATTCGCACTAAAACAGATCAGTTGAGCTATGACCCCATTGTTATAAATTACTCCTTTTATGCATTTTATAAATCTTTATATAACCTTCAGGAGGGAAACCCAGTACGGGTTCCACATTCTTCAGCTATACAAACTTACTTAGATTCTTATAATTTGCCTAAACAGAGTCGTTCTTCTCTCTCCAAACTCAATTCCCCTATTACTACTGAAGAATTAGACGATGCTTTAAAACTTCAAATTCGTCTAAAGCCCCGGGCCCTGATGGGTTTCCAGCATCATATTACAAATCTTTTTCAGGAGTTCTGATGCCTCACTTGCTTTCTCTTTTCAATAAGATTATGCAAGGAGAGCGTTTCCATGTTGATACTTTAAAATTTGTTGTCATTGTTATTCCTAAACCCCAGAAGGATGCTACTTGTTGTACTAATTATACACCAATCTCTCTAATTAATGCGGATCTTAAGTTATTTGCGACGATCTTAGCACAGAGACTAAACTAATACCTACAACAATTAATTGACGCAGATCAGGTTGGTTTTGGACCATCCAGGCAGGCTCTCGATAACACTCACCGCACTGTCAACCTCATTGCTCATGTTAATCGACTAAAACTACCCACTGTCGTGCTTTCATTGAACGCGGAGAAGGCCTTTGACAGATTGTCTTGGCCTTTTATGTTCCAGGCTCTGGAATCTTATGGTCTCTGCGGTGACTTTCTCACTGCAATACAGGCTTTATATTGCAATCCTACAGCTACTGTATCTGTCAATGGGCTTTCGTCGCTGCCATTTGATTTGAATAATGGGACTAGACAGGGCTGCCCGCTCTACCCCCTGCTATATACTTTAAGTATAGAACCTCTGGCAGCTAAAATTCGAAACAACCCTGACATTAAAGGTATTTCAGTTGTGAAGTCGGAATATAAATTGTCGTTTTCGCGGACGACGTGCTGCTAACATTATCCTCTCGCCTGACCTCTCTTTCTACTCTGGAAGATGAATTGGCTTTGTATGGTACGTACTCTGGGTACAGGAATAACAGAACTAAATCGGAAGTGATGGCATTTCACCTTGCACCCCCTGATTTTACTCTTTTGGAACGTGAATTTACGTACTTATGGCAACCAAAATCGCTTAACTATTTGGGCATCCAAATTACGAAAGAATATGACCACTTGTACACGGCCAATTATATTTCTCTTTTACATTCCATCCAATCAGATTTGACTAAATGGGCTCCCCTTTGTATCTCGTGGACAGGACGCATTAATTCTGTCAGGATGAACATCTTGCCAAGATTGCTTTATGTATTCCAGACAATTCCTATTACTGTGCCTACCAAATGTCTTCATACAATACAATTACTTTGCGGCAAATTTATATGGATGGGTAAGAAACCTAGACAATGTTTGGCTAAATCTGCAACTAATGGAGGTCTTGGCCTCCCTATTTTCGAAAGATACTATCACGCCACTCAGCTAAGTCACATTATGTCATCGCATGTGTATGCGGGTACTAAAAAGTGGGTAAACATAGAAAGCGATCTCATTGTTGATCACCAAGTGAGGTTTCTCCCTTGGCTTCCCCCTTGTTTGAGACCAGCCTCAGTCTGTGCTGTTCCTTGTGTCAGCGACACTGAAGGTTTTGGATAGCTTAAACAAACGGCTGGACTTGGGTCCATATCCCTCACCTTTGACACCTCATTTCCCTATGGGTTGTGTAGGTGCATATATCCGCCCTTGTGTAGAAGCAGGGATCACTAGAGTATGTCACATTTCTGGAAACTTTGCTCCTCGAACTTTTGACGAATTATGCCAGAAATTTGGGATGCACGCTAACCACCAGTTTGCATATATGCAGATAGTTAGATTTATTCATTCCCTCAGCACACCACGGACACTTAGAGACCGTTACCCTTTGAAACGTTTATGTACATACGATCCAGGGCGTAGGGGAGCTATATCTATTCTATATTCTATGTTAGACTCTTCATCCTCCACAGCCAAAGAACCTTTTGAAGCAGCTTGGGAAAAAGACCTAGGGAAATGTTTAGAGGTTGAGGAATGGTCAATCATCCGTCAGAGAATAGCTTAGACCTCTATTAATACTAACTTGAAAGAGAATTCATATAAAATTTATACTCGTTGGTATTTGGTTCCTGAAAAGCTACATTCTATCTATCCAATGTCCTCAGATCTCTGTTGGCTTAATTGCGGGAACAAAGGTACCTATTTTCACGTATGGTGGGAATGCCCCCTTCAGAATATTGGAACCATGTTATATCATTGTTGGGTAGTTTCACCACCTCCATGTTCCCAAAATATCCCCTTCATGCACTGCTTTGCTTACCAGTTCCGGAGTTGTCTAAGTCTTTGGATAAACTCTGTGGACATGTTTTTAATGCTGCCAAATTGCTCATAGCTCTGAACTGGAAACAACCCAGTGCGCACTCTATCGTAGCCTTAATAAATAAGGTTTGGTACACTGCTTCCATGGAGTACATTACTGCTCTTCTCCATGACACTGTAGCCAAATTCCATGATGTTTGGACACCGTGGTTCTCTCACTTTAATCGCAATCTGCCTGGACTGTATTAATAATTATTGTTGTTTTTATTTTTACTTATTTTATTTTATTTTTTTCTTTTTCCCTCTTCCCCATTTTCTTTATAATTATTTTTATTAGACTTTAGTTTAAATTGATATTATGTGTATGCTTTACTGGTTTAAAAGTACCTAAAAAATATAAAAACTGGTAGTTTGCTGATGTCTCTTTTGACCTGTGTTGTTTTACATTAATATTCGAAATGACATATTTCTATCTATTATATGTATCACTTTTTTGCTTTTTAGTCGTAACATCTACAGGTTGAGTATCCCATATCTAAAATGCTTGGGACCAGAAGTATTTTGGATATTGGATTTTTCCGTATTTTGGAATAATTGCATACCATAATGAGATATCATACTGATGGGACCCAAGTCAAAGCACAGAATGCATTTATGTTTCATATACACCTTATACACACAGCCTGAAGGTCATTTTAGCCAATATTTTTAATAATTTTGTGCATTAAACAAAGTGTGTGTAAATTCACACAGTTCATTTATGTTTCATATACAACTTATACACACAGCCTGAAGGTCAATTAATACCTTTTTTTTAAATAACTTTGTGTATTAAATAAAGTTTGTATACATTGAGCCATCAGAAAACAAAGGTTTCACTATCTCAGTCTCACTCGAAAAAGTCTGTATTTTGGAATAATCCGTATTTCAGAATATTTGGATATGGGATACTCAACCTGTATACTTATTTTATACAGACATTTGATCTTCTTTGTTGGATATTCTGTTATGACTGTTCCACTGTCTGTTATTGTATTTTCATTGTTTACTACCATTATAAAGAGATTAAAAAATAATAATAATAATAATAATATGAAAATAAAATTCATGGAGGCATTTCATCAGAGCCAAAACTAGACATTTTGGTGCCCTGTGCCAGAAAGAAAATATGCTCCCCCACCCCCAATTTTTCCAATAGGGACATATGGTGCATACCTCATGGGGAAGGGGCATATCAAAATTGATCCCAGAGAAAGCCCATTCTATCTATGATGTCCCTTGTTTTAGGTGTGTGTGTGTGTGTGTGTGTGTGTGTGTGTGTGTGTGTATATATATATATATATATATATATATACACGTGTGTGTGTGTGTGTGTGTGTATATATATATATATATATATATATATATATATATACCCAGCGGTAAAATAAGTATTACCTTCTCACACATGCAAACGAACGCAGGTTTCAAATATTGTTACAAGTATTAGTTGGTGTGCAGGGGAATACCAGGGGGTGAAATGCACCCCCCTTTCTGCTTGCTGTGACCCCTCCCCTTTCATGCACCTGATAAGTATTGCCAGAGTGATTGAGCAGCTACCACTGTGTATGTATGCATGTGTGATGTATTTCTGTATGGGCCTTTATCATTAGGCCTTACTAGTGACAATTACTGTACATGACCCAAAGTGGGCACTATTATCAGTATATAGGGACTGCCGATAATCAGAGAAGCCATGAAGGGGTTCGGCAGCTTATCATGTATTTGCAAATATATGTAACAAATATCTCTGAAATTCTATCACCATATAGTTTTCAAATATTGCTACAAGTATTCGTTGGTGTGCAGGAGGATACTGGAGGGGAAATGCACCCCCCTTTCTGTTTGCTGATTGTTTACAAAGGATCAGAAGAAAATTAATATTGGCATTTACACTGCAAGTTCTAGGTTTCTAACCTTTATAAGCATGTTTTGTAGCCTCACGTTTAATGTAGGTGCTTTATATATGTAAATGATATATGGCTCTTCTGAATACATTTCCATTACCTTATCTTTTCTTGTGTGTTCTTATCAACATTATTGAAC
Organism: Pseudophryne corroboree; assembly: GCF_028390025.1. NCBI lineage: Eukaryota > Metazoa > Chordata > Amphibia > Anura > Myobatrachidae > Pseudophryne > Pseudophryne corroboree. Next base: position 827,840,239 of record NC_086445.1, on the reverse strand, counting down.
AAATGAAAGCCTTATTTATTTAAAGGGTTTCTCCGCTAACATGGTTGTTTACTTAACACCCTCCCCACTATCTTGTTGTAACTGTATCTTTTTACAGTTCATGTAACACTGCTAAAAGGTCCCAATGGTGGCATGTTTGGCTGAAACCTGCACGATGAATAGGGAATTGAACAGACACTTTCATGCCTTAGTATTATAGATCATAATTCGAAATCATGGTATATTGTACTAGTATGCCAATTTACTAATTGTATTAATTAAACTGCTTGTAATTACTACATTGTATTTGTTGGCATCCAGCCCTAACCATAGGCCTCAGCTTTCCCTTGATAACTGATTTTATGGGGCTGGAGGTACAGTATTCTATTTCCAGAGGGCTACCCTTCCTCATTATATTGTTCTATAGATGCTAGAGAGGCAATATCAATAAACACAGAGAAACTGGACTGAGAGCTAACTTTACAACGTGTCACAGAAAGTGGTGAATACCTATAAATGATAAGTTTCATTACGATCATGTTATTACACAATCAAAGGAGAGAAAATCTACCTGGGTGGTGAAACCCTTTTTCCTCACATTTTTTCATAGTCCAGTTGATTTTGGTGGTCATTCCGAGTTGTTCGCTCGCTGACGATTTTCGCAGCACAGCGATCAAGTGAAAAAACGGCAAGCATGCGCATGGTACGCAGCGCGCATGCGCTAAGTACTTTCACACAAAACTTTTGTAGATTTACACAAGCTCGAGCAACGTTTTTTCATCGCTCGAGTGATCATAGTGTGATTGACAGGAAGTGGGTGTTTCTGGGCGGAAACTGGCCGTTTTCAGGGAGTGTGCTAAAAAACGCAGGCGTGCCAGGTAAAAACGCAGGAGTGGCTGGGGAAACGGGGGAGTGGCTGGCCGAACGCAGGGCGTGTTTGTGACGTCAAATCAGGAACTAAACGGACTGAGGTGATCGCAATCTAGGAGTAGGTCTGGAGCAACTCAGAAACTGCAAGGAATTTTTTAGTAGCAGTTCTGCTAATCTTTCGTTTGCTATTCTGCTAAGCTAAGATACACTCCCAGAGGGCGGCGGCCTAGCGTTTGCAATGCTGCTAAAAGCAGCTAGCGAGCGAACAACTCGGAATGAGGGCCTTTACTCCTTGCTTATTTATTTTCTTTTATAATGAAATTTCACTGACAATTCAAAGAACTGCTGAAGAGCTCTGGTTAATTGGATTATGTTGAGAATATTTTGGGTGGCTTTTATGATATTATTTCTCATTTAATATGATGAATAATATTAAAATTATCCATGCCAAACATTTAACACAAGAAATCCTTCTATCCATTAATCTATTGAGATGATGCCTTTGTTGTTATAGAATGGCACACTGATAGAATGGTAAATGTTTGCACAGTCTAGTAATCCGGTAAACTATGTGGATAATTAACCACAGCTCTGTCGGATGGGTGTGCGAGCGATGCCGTACTCAGGGACCAGGAGCCCAGGGGCGGCACCATCACTGCTGCACGGTCCTTGCAACAGGCTGGCAGGGTGTCCGGGACAGCGCCCTATGGCCAGAAGAGCTGCTAGGAGCGTCCAAAGGTTGATCCAGGCACGCATCCTGCAGTGTGTAGAACCGCCCAGAGTGCCTAGGCTGCTCTCCACTTTCTCCTGCCAACAGTCCCGCTCCGTCACATGATGCCATGTATTCAGGGGCGGAGTTGGCACAGAGTGGTAGTGAGACCTGCTAAAGTACTGATCAGCCATAGAACATTTCTTTATGCAGTATGTGCATGTTGTTCATGGTGCCATTCACAACTGAAGCATCCCAAGCAAGTAAATTTACATATTTATGAAACAATATACAGTAGGTAGTGCACTTAAGTACAGTTAAGTCCCTAACATGAATAGACCATACCTGTAACACATTTGTTTGCGTCTGTATGCACTACTATTTTTATGTGTTGATTTCGGGACTTGGATGCTCACATAATCCTAACGTCAATGTACTATACTCTGGCTTTATCACGTTCGTTTGCATCTGTATATACTGCACTACTGTGTTTGCGTCTGTACTGTATATACTGTAATATACTACATGACATACTGTAGCGTAATGAAATGCACCAATAAAGTAGTTCTTACGCTGTAGTTCAGTATTGTATTTTAATGGAGACCACACGCATGCGCAATGATGATTTTAAAAAATGACATCTGGTGGATGATCGCAGGTATTACACTTAAAGGTAACGCCAAAAGCTCTGCGCGCCTCCCTACGACTAGGCAAGCCTCTTTTCGCACAGGCACGCTGCCTATGCCTGAACGCCTCAGCCAGCAAAGATAACGGAAGCTCCATCGGTAAATGAGTATTTAATAATGTGGAAATGTAGGGGGTTTCATTTATCAAGCAATGTTATTTGCCTATATTTGGTGTTTTTTGATGGTGTATTTAAAGCAGCAATAATATTAAATGCAAAACCAGGCAGTATTTTGCATTTAATATTTTTGGCGCTTTATTAAACAACAACCAAAAATGTCCTTGGTATAATAAACCCTGCAGTGTTTATGCACATATTTGATTTTCCATTCTCCCCCCCCCCCCCCCCCCCTCCTCATGTTTTTCATATGTTAGTTAACCTTCCAGTATATTTCCGGACTTTGTTGGAGAAAACAGGAATACACAGTGGGACAACACATAAACTCCACTCCAATAGGGTTTTGGAGAGATCTAAACCCAAGACCCAGTGATGTCAGGCACTAATGCTAATCACTGTGCCAAGGTTTAAATGTATGTGGAGTATGATGGTGCTAGGTAAATAAATAGCGAACAATATTCATAATAATATTGGCAGTGGACTTCCTGTTCCAGTTGCTGTATATGAGGCAGTTGATAGAGTGAGCTCTTCTGCAATCCGCCTTCATCTTACCTTTTACAAGGCCTCCTATTCAGCTCTCCCGGATCCTCTAGTGTACCTTATACTTTGTCTGCTGTATGGACAAGTTTTTGCTGCCACAGATGCCTTCTGGAAAGCAGAAGTAGCAGCGCAGGATGGAATCCAAGATGGTTCTGGATGCTGCTCAGCGGGACCTCCTGCCTGCAGGCTCATCCACAGACTTGCAATGGGTCTCTTCCCCAATACCCTCACCAGACCACAGCAGCATGGAATCAGCCACTGAAGCACCAGATCGGGAGGATAAGATACTTCCTCCCCGTGATGCTCCTGTTACATATAATTATATGGTGAAAGCTATCATAGCAGCCATAGATCCTTTACTGAAAGCACAGAGGACATCACCAGGCAGCTCTCTCAACTCACTCAGTGAGTCCTAGGGGGAAATTTACTAAGGTGGGAGATTTTTAGAACTAGTGATGTTGCCCATAGCAACCAATCAGATTATATCTATTTTCTCTGACGTCCTAAGTGGATGCTGGGACTCCGTAAGGACCATGGGGAATAGCGTCTCCGCAGGAGACTGGGCACAACTAAAAGAAAGCTTTTGGTCTGCCTGGTGTGCACTGGCTCCTCCCTCTATGACCCTCCTCCAGACCCCAGTTAGAATCTTGTGCCCAGCTGAGCTGGATACACACTAGGGGCTCTCCTGAGCTCCTAGAAAAGAAAGTATATTTTAGGTTTTTTTATTTTCAGTGAGATCTGCTGGCAACAGACTCACTGCTACGAGGGACTAAGGGGAGAAGAAGCGAACCTACCTGCTTGCAGCTAGCTTGGGCTTCTTAGGCTACTGGACACCATTAGCTCCAGAGGGATCGAACACAGGGCCCGACCTCGATCGTCCGGTCCCGGAGCCGCACCGCCGTCCCCCTTACAGAGCCAGAAGCAAGAAGATGGTCCTGAAAATCGGCGGCAGAAGACTTCGGTCTTCAACAAGGTAGCGCACAGCACTGCAGCTGTGCGCCATTGCTCCTCATGCACACCTCACACTCCGGTCACTGATGGGTGCAGGGCGCTGGGGGGGGGGGCGCCCTGAGCAGCAATATTAACAGCTTGGCTGGCAAAATAATCACAATATATAGTCCTATATAGTCCTATAGTCCTAGAGGCCTGCCAGAGATCCATAAAAAAGCGGGAGAAGTCCGCCGAAAAAGGGGCGGGGCTATCTCCCTCAGCACACTGGCGCCATTTTTCCCTCACAGCTCCGCTGGAAGGATCACTCCCTGGCTCTCCCCTGCAGTTTCAAGACTACAAAGGGTAAAAAAGAGAGGGGGGGCACTAAATTTAGGCGCAGCAGTATATATATAAGCAGCTATAAGGGAAAATCACTCAGTTATAGTGTTCATCCCTGTGTTATACAGCGCTCTGGTGTGTGCTGGCATACTCTCTCTCTGTCTTCCCAAAGGGCTTTGTGGGGTCCTGTCCTCTGTCAGAGCATTCCCTGTGTGTGTGCGGTGTGTCGGTACGGCTGTGTCGACATGTTTGATGAGGAGGCTTATGTGGAGGCGGAGCAGATGCCGATAAATGTGATGTCACCCCCTGCGGGGCCGACACCTGAGTGGATGGACTTGTGGAAGGAATTACGTGAAAGTGTCAACTCCTTACATAAAAGGTTTGACGACATACCAAATATGGGACAGCCGGCTTCTCAGCCTGTGCCTGCCCAGGCGTCTAAAAAGCCATCAGGGGCTCTAAAACGCCCGCTACCTCAGATGGCAGACACAGATGTCGACACGGATACTGACTCCAGTGTCGACGACGATGAGACTAATGTAACTTCCAATAGAGGAACCACAAAAAAGGGTATTATGTTTGGAGAGAAAAAACTACCAGTAGTTTTTCCCCCATCTGAGGAATTAAATGAAGTGTGTGAAGAAGCGTGGGCTTCCCCCGATAAGAAACTGGTAATTTCTAAAAGGTTACTAATGACGTACCGTTTCCCGCCAGAGGATAGGTCACGTTGGGAAACATCCCCTAGGGTGGATAAAGCGCTCACACGCTTATCAAAGAAGGTGGCACTACCGTCTCCGGATACGGCCGCCCTAAAGGAACCTGCTGATAGGAAGCAGGAGGCTATCCTGAAGTCTATATATACACACACAGGTATTATACTGAGACCAGCTATTGCTTCAGCATGGATGTGCAGTGCTGCAGCTGCGTGGTCAGATTCCCTGTCGGAAAATATTGATACCCTAGACAGGGACACTATATTGCTAACCGTAGAGCATATTAAAGACGCAGTCTTATACATGAGAGATGCACAGAGGGATATTTGCCAGCTGGCATCTAAAATAAGTGCAATGTCCATTTCTGCCAGGAGAGGGTTATGGACTCGGCAGTGGACAGGTGATGCAGATTCTAAAAGGCACATGGAAGTTTTGCCTTATAAGGGTGAGGAGTTGTTCGGGGATGGTCTCTCGGACCTCGTTTCCACAGCAACAGCTGGGAAGTCAGCATTTTTACCCCATGTTTCCTCACAGCCAAAGAAAGCACCGTATTATCAGGTACAGTCCTTTCGGACCCATAAGGGCAAGCGGGTTAAAGGTGCGTCCTTTCTGCCCAGAGGCAGAGGTAGAGGGAAAAAGCTGCAGCATACAGCCAGTTCCCAGGAGCAAAAGTCCTCCCCCGCTTCCTCCAAGTCCGCCGCATGACGCTGAGGCTCCACAGGCAGAGCCAGGTACGGTGGGGGCCTCTCTCAAAAACTTCAGCAATCAGTGGGCTCGCTCACGGGTGGATCCCTGGATCCTTCAAGTAGTATCTCAGGGGTACAAGCTGGAATTCGAGACGTCTCCCCCCCGCCGTTTCCTCAAATCTGCCTTGCCTACAACTCCCTCAGGCAGAGAGGCGTTGTTAGAGGCAATACACAAGCTGTATTCCCAGCAGGTGATAGTCAAGGTGCCCCTCCTTCAACAAGGACGGGGTTACTATTCCACAATGTTTGTGGTACCGAAACCGGACGGTTCGGTGAGACCCATTTGAAATCCTTGAACATATATATAAAAAAAATCAAGTTCAAGATGGAATAGCTCAGGGCGGTTATTGCAAGCCTGGACGAGGGGGATTACATGGTATCACTGGACATCAAGGATGCTTACCTGCATGTCCCCATTTACCATCCTCACCAGGAGTACCTCAGATTTGTGGAACAGGATTGTTATTACCAATTCCAGACGTTGCCGTTCGGCTTGTCCACGGCACCAAGGGTATTTATCAAGGTAATGGCCGGAATGATGATACTTCTTCGAAAAAAGGGAGTTTTAATTATCCCGTACTTGGACGATCTCCTGATAAAGGCAAGGTCCAGGGAGCAGTTGTTGGTCGGGGTAGCACTATCTCAGGAGGTGCTACAACAGCACGGTTGGATTCTAAATATTCCAAAGTCACAGCTGGTCCCTACGACACGTCTACTGTTCCTGGGTATGGTTCTGGACACAGTCCAGAAAAAAGTGTTTCTCCCGGAGGAGAAAGCCAAGGAGCTGTCATCTCTAGTCAGAGGCCTCCTGAAACCAAAACCGGTGTCGGGGCATCACTGCACGCGAGTCCTGGGAAAGATGGTAGCTTCCTACGAAGCAATTCCATTCGGCAGGTTCCATGCAAGAACCTTTCAGTGGGACCTGTTGGACAAGTGGTCCGGATCGCATCTTCAGATGCATCGGCTGATAACCCTGTCTCCAAGGACCAGGGTGTCTCTGCTGTGGTGGCTGCAAAGTGCTCATCTTCAAGAGGGCCGCAGATTTGGCATACAGGACTGGGTCCTGGTGACCACGGATGCCAGCCTTCGAGGCTGGGGGGCAGTCACACAGGGAAGAAACTTCCAAGGACTATGGTCAAGTCAGGAGACTTCCCTACACATAAATATTCTGGAACTGAGGGCCATTTACAATGCCCTAAGTCAGGCAAAACCCCTGCTTCAAAACCAGCCGGTACTGATCCAGTCAGACAACATCACGGCAGTCGCCCATGTAAACCGACAGGGCGGCACAAGAAGCAGGACGGCGATGGCAGAAGCCACAAGGATTCTCCGATGGGCGGAAAATCACGTGTTAGCACTGTCAGCAGTGTTCATTCCGGGAGTGGACAACTGGGAAGCAGACTTCCTCAGCAGACACGACCTCCACCCGGGAGAGTGGGGACTTCATCCAGAAGTCTTCCAACTGATTGTAAACCGTTGGGAAAGGCCACAGGTGGACATGATGGCGTCCCGCCTAAACAAAAAGCTAGAAAGATATTGCGCCAGGTCAAGAGACCCTCAGGCGATAGCTGTGGACGCTCTAGTGACACCGTGGGTGTACCGGTCGGTTTATGTGTTCCCTCCTCTTCCTCTCATACCCAAGGTACTGAGGATAATAAGGAGAAGATGTGTAAGAACTATACTCATTGTTCCTGATTGGCCAAGAAGAGCTAGGTACCCGGAACTTCAAGAAATGATCTCAGAGGACCCATGGCCTCTGCCGCTCAGACAGGACCTGCTGCAGCAGGGGCCCTGTCTGTTCCAAGACTTACCGCGGCTGCATTTGACGGCATGGCGGTTGAACGCCGGATCCTGAAGGAAAAGGGCATTCCGGAGGAAGTCATCCCTACGCTGATTAAAGCTAGGAAGGAGGTGACCGCAAACCATTATCACCGCATATGGCGAAAATATGTTGCGTGGTGTGAGGCCAGAAGGGCCCCAACGGAGGAGTTTCAGCTGGGTCGATTTCTGCACTTCCTACAGTCAGGGGTGACTATGGGCCTAAAATTGGGTTCCATTAAGGTCCAGATTTCGGCTCTATCGATTTTCTTCCAGAAAGAACTGGCTTCACTGCCTGAAGTTCAGACTTTTGTTAAGGGTGTGCTGCATATTCAGCCCCCTTTTGTGCCTCCAGTGGCACCTTGGGATCTCAATGTGGTGTTGGATTTCCTAAAGTCACATTGGTTTGAGCCACTTAAAACCGTGGAATTAAAATATCTCACGTGGAAAGTGGTCATGCTGTTGGCCTTGGCTTCGGCCAGGCGTGTGTCAGAATTGGCGGCTTTGTCCTGTAAAAGCCCTTATCTGATTTTCCATATGGATAGGGCAGAATTGAAGACTCGTCCCCAGTTTCTCTCTAAGGTGGTATCGGCTTTTCATTTGAACCAACCTATCGTGGTGCCTGCGGCTACTACATACTTGGAGGCTTCCAAGTTGTTGGACGTAGTCAGGGCCCTGAAAATTTATGTTTCCAGGACAGCTGGAGTCAGGAAAACTGACTCGTTGTTTATCCTGTATGCACCCAACAAGCTGGGTGCTCCTGCTTCAAAGCAGACTATTGCTCGCTGGATCTGTAGTACGATTCAGCTTGCACATTCTGTGGCTGGACTGCCGCATCCTAAATCAGTAAAAGCCCATTCCACGAGGAAGGTGGGCTCTTCTTGGGCAGCTGCCCGAGGGGTCTCGGCTCTTCAACTTTGCCGAGCAGCTACTTGGTCGGGGTCAAACACATTTGCTAAATTCTACAAGTTTGACACCCTGGCTGAGGAGGACCTAGAGTTTGCCCATTCGGTGCTGCAGAGTCATCCGCACTCTCCCGCCCGTTTGGGAGCTTTGGTATAATCCCCATGGTCCTTACGGAGTCCCAGCATCCACTTAGGACGTCAGAGAAAATAAGATTTTACTCACCGGTAAATCTATTTCTCGTAGTCCGTAGTGGATGCTGGGCGCCCATCCCAAGTGCGGATTGTCTGCACTACTTGTATATAGTTATTGTTTAACTAAAGGGTTAGTGTTGAGCCATCTGTTGAGAGGCTCAGTTATTGTTCATACTGTTAACTGGGTATAGTATCACGAGTTATACGGTGTGATTGGTGTGGCTGGTATGAGTCTTACCCGGGATTCAAAATCCTTCCTTATTGTGTCAGCTCTTCCGGGCACAGTATCCTAACTGAGGTCTGGAGGAGGGTCATAGAGGGAGGAGCCAGTGCACACCAGGTAGACCAAAAGCTTTCTTTTAGTTGTGCCCAGTCTCCTGCGGAGCCGCTATTCCCCATGGTCCTTACGGAGTCCCAGCATCCACTACGGACTACGAGAAATAGATTTACCGGTGAGTAAAATCTTATTATCTGCTAGAAGCAGCTAGATAAATGGTAAGTAGAATCTGATTGGTTGCCATGGGCAACATCACCAGTTCTAAAAATCTCCCACCTTAGTAAATTTACCCCCTAGACTCAGAGCATAAACTAGGAGAGACATTTCCTGATGTGGCTGCTATGAAAACTACTGCTGAACGTCACACTAAATCTATTTACTACATACAAAACAAGATTGACTACCTGGAAAATAGATCCAAACTAAACAATCTTCGCATCATAGGATTTCCAGAATCACATAAAGAGCAAGAACTTTATGATTTCATCTGCACTACCTTACCTACACTATTGAATGTCCAGGACTCCTGTGCGGATCTCATAGTTGAACGTGCACACAGGCTACATGCAGTTATCTTTAGAGCGCTGAATTATCTACACAAAGAAGCGTTATGGTTGGCATCTCGCAAACAGAGAAATATCTCCTGGCAGGGTCATAAAGTACTCCTATTTCAAAATTACTCGGCTGAGTTGTCTAAGGCACGCAAAACCTTCTCCCCAATATGCTCCAAACTGGTACAGTCTAATCAAAAGTTTGCCCTTCTGTATCCTGTTTGTTTACACCTGTTTTGTGGTAGTTCCTTTAAGGACTTTACATCTGCTCAGGATACCGAGGCCTTTTTACGTGAGGAATCCGCTGATGAATCCTCCTTTGAGTGATTTATATATCCTGTTGGTTTGCACTCATCGTATCTAAATTGTGCTATGATTATTTTGGAACTTCCATGCCACTACTTTGCTATTTCCTCATTGACTAGTATTATGGTCACTTTCCTATGTGGCTTCTCCATTTATTGACTGCATATACTGTTCTTCACCAGTCATGTCCTTTGTAATCAGGAACCTTCCTACCCATCTCTGGGATGTGCACTGGATGTGTGCAGAGTTTGTAGCCATACCGTTCACAGGCGGTTGCCTAGGGGCTTTACATGTTTTGTTTTGATACCTACCTTTATCTTTTGATCCAGAGAAGTCGGTATCCAATGGATATGAGAGCTCGTTGCTAATTTTTCTATCTCTTCTTTCATTTTCATGTTACTCTTTGGGTTTTTTTTTGTCTGTGTGTGTCCCTTTTCTCCCTTGTGTGTCCTCCCCTCCCTACATATAGATTGGTAAATGCTCAATTAGCTTAGTGATATCATTCAGGTGCTCGAAAGGAAGGGGTATTTCTGAGCAAGAAAAAAGCAATTGTTTCCCCAGCACACTGAATGGATAACAGTAACCAGATATAAATCCCACATAATAATAGAATTCAGAGATCTTCGTTACACATATTTGCGCAAATGTGTGGTTAAGCCCCAAAGCCGCATCAAGGCCTCTCTGTATATTTGGGGTCCCTAGCACTATATCTAGGTGCAGGGTGTGGCACCCCAAAACACCAGAATGAGCCAGAAAGCACAGCGTGACATACCAGTGTAAAAAACTATAGTGTTAATAAATTAGTATTTAGGAAGCCGAAGCTATAGAGGGGGTGATATAAACATGAAATGTAATTAAAATAGAGAAATAGTGTTAGAAAATTAATAAGTGAAAAGTGTTAATAGAATGTAAAGGTATGCCACACTAAAGCCATCCAGCTCAGCCAGTCCAGAGGCACCACACCTCACACCTCCATTACCCCAATCTGGGTCTAATATTAACCAGCAAGGAGTCACATGATAATGGCTCCTTACTAAAATATGTCTAAGCTAAGAGCTACTTACCTTGGAGCAACCCCATAATGCTCCATGTGGCATGTCAGGGCCTGCACCTCCTCCTAATGCAGAAACCTCTCTGCCTCTCACAACATACATATAGATTGGTAAATGCTCAATTAGCTTAGTGATATCATTCAGGTGCTCGAAAGGAAGGGGTATTTCTGAGCAAGAAAAAAGCAATTGTTTCCCCAGCACACTGAATGGATAACAGTAACCAGATATAAATCCCACATAATAATAGAATTCAGAGATCTTCGTTACACATATTTGCGCAAATGTGTGGTTAAGCCCCAAAGCCGCATCAAGGCCTCTCTGTATATTTGGGGTCCCTAGCGCTATATCTAGGTGCAGGGTGTGGCACCCCAAAACACCAGAATGAGCCAGAAAGCACAGCGTGACATACCAGTGTAAAAAACTATAGTGTTAATAAATTAGTATTTAGGAAGCCGAAGCTATAGAGGGGGTGATATAAACATGAAATGTAATTAAAATAGAGAAATAGTGTTAGAAAATTAATAAGTGAAAAGTGTTAATAGAATGTAAAGGTATGCCACACTAAAGCCATCCAGCTCAGCCAGTCCAGAGGCACCACACCTCACACCTCCATTACCCCAATCTGGGTCTAATATTAACCAGCAAGGAGTCACATGATAATGGCTCCTTACTAAAATATGTCTAAGCTAAGAGCTACTTACCTTGGAGCAACCCCATAATGCTCCATGTGGCATGTCAGGGCCTGCACCTCCTCCTAATGCAGAAACCTCTCTGCCTCTCACAACATACATATAGATTGGTAAATGCTCAATTAGCTTAGTGATATCATTCAGGTGCTCGAAAGGAAGGGGTATTTCTGAGCAAGAAAAAAGCAATTGTTTCCCCAGCACACTGAATGGATAACAGTAACCAGATATAAATCCCACATAATAATAGAATTCAGAGATCTTCGTTACACATATTTGCGCAAATGTGTGGTTAAGCCCCAAAGCCGCATCAAGGCCTCTCTGTATATTTGGGGTCCCTAGCGCTATATCTAGGTGCAGGGTGTGGCACCCCAAAACACCAGAATGAGCCAGAAAGCACAGCGTGACATACCAGTGTAAAAAACTATAGTGTTAATAAATTAGTATTTAGGAAGCCGAAGCTATAGAGGGGGTGATATAAACATGAAATGTAATTAAAATAGAGAAATAGTGTTAGAAAATTAATAAGTGAAAAGTGTTAATAGAATGTAAAGGTATGCCACACTAAAGCCATCCAGCTCAGCCAGTCCAGAGGCACCACACCTCACACCTCCATTACCCCAATCTGGGTCTAATATTAACCAGCAAGGAGTCACATGATAATGGCTCCTTACTAAAATATGTCTAAGCTAAGAGCTACTTACCTTGGAGCAACCCCATAATGCTCCATGTGGCATGTCAGGGCCTGCACCTCCTCCTAATGCAGAAACCTCTCTGCCTCTCACAACATACATATAGATTGGTAAATGCTCAATTAGCTTAGTGATATCATTCAGGTGCTCGAAAGGAAGGGGTATTTCTGAGCAAGAAAAAAGCAATTGTTTCCCCAGCACACTGAATGGATAACAGTAACCAGATATAAATCCCACATAATAATAGAATTCAGAGATCTTCGTTACACATATTTGCGCAAATGTGTGGTTAAGCCCCAAAGCCGCATCAAGGCCTCTCTGTATATTTGGGGTCCCTAGCGCTATATCTAGGTGCAGGGTGTGGCACCCCAAAACACCAGAATGAGCCAGAAAGCACAGCGTGACATACCAGTGTAAAAAACTATAGTGTTAATAAATTAGTATTTAGGAAGCCGAAGCTATAGAGGGGGTGATATAAACATGAAATGTAATTAAAATAGAGAAATAGTGTTAGAAAATTAATAAGTGAAAAGTGTTAATAGAATGTAAAGGTATGCCACACTAAAGCCATCCAGCTCAGCCAGTCCAGAGGCACCACACCTCACACCTCCATTACCCCAATCTGGGTCTAATATTAACCAGCAAGGAGTCACATGATAATGGCTCCTTACTAAAATATGTCTAAGCTAAGAGCTACTTACCTTGGAGCAACCCCATAATGCTCCATGTGGCATGTCAGGGCCTGCACCTCCTCCTAATGCAGAAACCTCTCTGCCTCTCACAACATACATATAGATTGGTAAATGCTCAATTAGCTTAGTGATATCATTCAGGTGCTCGAAAGGAAGGGGTATTTCTGAGCAAGAAAAAAGCAATTGTTTCCCCAGCACACTGAATGGATAACAGTAACCAGATATAAATCCCACATAATAATAGAATTCAGAGATCTTCGTTACACATATTTGCGCAAATGTGTGGTTAAGCCCCAAAGCCGCATCAAGGCCTCTCTGTATATTTGGGGTCCCTAGCGCTATATCTAGGTGCAGGGTGTGGCACCCCAAAACACCAGAATGAGCCAGAAAGCACAGCGTGACATACCAGTGTAAAAAACTATAGTGTTAATAAATTAGTATTTAGGAAGCCGAAGCTATAGAGGGGGTGATATAAACATGAAATGTAAGTTTTTTACACTGGTATGTCACGCTGTGCTTTCTGGCTCATTCTGGTGTTTTGGGGTGCCACACCCTGCACCTAGATATAGCGCTAGGGACCCCAAATATACAGAGAGGCCTTGATGCGGCTTTGGGGCTTAACCACACATTTGCGCAAATATGTGTAACGAAGATCTCTGAATTCTATTATTATGTGGGATTTATATCTGGTTACTGTTATCCATTCAGTGTGCTGGGGAAACAATTGCTTTTTTCTTGCTCAGAAATACCCCTTCCTTTCGAGCACCTGAATGATATCACTAAGCTAATTGAGCATTTACCAATCTATATGTATGTTGTGAGAGGCAGAGAGGTTTCTGCATTAGGAGGAGGTGCAGGCCCTGACATGCCACATGGAGCATTATGGGGTTGCTCCAAGGTAAGTAGCTCTTAGCTTAGACATATTTTAGTAAGGAGCCATTATCATGTGACTCCTTGCTGGTTAATATTAGACCCAGATTGGGGTAATGGAGGTGTGAGGTGTGGTGCCTCTGGACTGGCTGAGCTGGATGGCTTTAGTGTGGCATACCTTTACATTCTATTAACACTTTTCACTTATTAATTTTCTAACACTATTTCTCTATTTTAATTACATTTCATGTTTATATCACCCCCTCTATAGCTTCGGCTTCCTAAATACTAATTTATTAACACTATAGTTTTTTACACTGGTATGTCACGCTGTGCTTTCTGGCTCATTCTGGTGTTTTGGGGTGCCACACCCTGCACCTAGATATAGCGCTAGGGACCCCAAATATACAGAGAGGCCTTGATGCGGCTTTGGGGCTTAACCACACATTTGCGCAAATATGTGTAACGAAGATCTCTGAATTCTATTATTATGTGGGATTTATATCTGGTTACTGTTATCCATTCAGTGTGCTGGGGAAACAATTGCTTTTTTCTTGCTCAGAAATACCCCTTCCTTTCGAGCACCTGAATGATATCACTAAGCTAATTGAGCATTTACCAATCTATATGTATGTTGTGAGAGGCAGAGAGGTTTCTGCATTAGGAGGAGGTGCAGGCCCTGACATGCCACATGGAGCATTATGGGGTTGCTCCAAGGTAAGTAGCTCTTAGCTTAGACATATTTTAGTAAGGAGCCATTATCATGTGACTCCTTGCTGGTTAATATTAGACCCAGATTGGGGTAATGGAGGTGTGAGGTGTGGTGCCTCTGGACTGGCTGAGCTGGATGGCTTTAGTGTGGCATACCTTTACATTCTATTAACACTTTTCACTTATTAATTTTCTAACACTATTTCTCTATTTTAATTACATTTCATGTTTATATCACCCCCTCTATAGCTTCGGCTTCCTAAATACTAATTTATTAACACTATAGTTTTTTACACTGGTATGTCACGCTGTGCTTTCTGGCTCATTCTGGTGTTTTGGGGTGCCACACCCTGCACCTAGATATAGCGCTAGGGACCCCAAATATACAGAGAGGCCTTGATGCGGCTTTGGGGCTTAACCACACATTTGCGCAAATATGTGTAACGAAGATCTCTGAATTCTATTATTATGTGGGATTTATATCTGGTTACTGTTATCCATTCAGTGTGCTGGGGAAACCATTGCCTGTTTTCTTGCTCAGAAATACCCCTTCCTTTCGAGCACCTGAATGATATCACTAAGCTAATTGAGCATTTACCAATCTATATGTATGTTGTGAGAGGCAGAGAGGTTTCTGCATTAGGAGGAGGTGCAGGCCCTGACATGCCACATGGAGCATTATGGGGTTGCTCCAAGGTAAGTAGCTCTTAGCTTAGACATATTTTAGTAAGGAGCCATTATCATGTGACTCCTTGCTGGTTAATATTAGACCCAGATTGGGGTAATGGAGGTGTGAGGTGTGGTGCCTCTGGACTGGCTGAGCTGGATGGCTTTAGTGTGGCATACCTTTACATTCTATTAACACTTTTCACTTATTAATTTTCTAACACTATTTCTCTATTTTAATTACATTTCATGTTTATATCACCCCCTCTATAGCTTCGGCTTCCTAAATACTAATTTATTAACACTATAGTTTTTTACACTGGTATGTCACGCTGTGCTTTCTGGCTCATTCTGGTGTTTTGGGGTGCCACACCCTGCACCTAGATATAGCGCTAGGGACCCCAAATATACAGAGAGGCCTTGATGCGGCTTTGGGGCTTAACCACACATTTGCGCAAATATGTGTAACGAAGATCTCTGAATTCTATTATTATGTGGGATTTATATCTGGTTACTGTTATCCATTCAGTGTGCTGGGGAAACAATTGCTTTTTTCTTGCTCAGAAATACCCCTTCCTTTCGAGCACCTGAATGATATCACTAAGCTAATTGAGCATTTACCAATCTATATGTATGTTGTGAGAGGCAGAGAGGTTTCTGCATTAGGAGGAGGTGCAGGCCCTGACATGCCACATGGAGCATTATGGGGTTGCTCCAAGGTAAGTAGCTCTTAGCTTAGACATATTTTAGTAAGGAGCCATTATCATGTGACTCCTTGCTGGTTAATATTAGACCCAGATTGGGGTAATGGAGGTGTGAGGTGTGGTGCCTCTGGACTGGCTGAGCTGGATGGCTTTAGTGTGGCATACCTTTACATTCTATTAACACTTTTCACTTATTAATTTTCTAACACTATTTCTCTATTTTAATTACATTTCATGTTTATATCACCCCCTCTATAGCTTCGGCTTCCTAAATACTAATTTATTAACACTATAGTTTTTTACACTGGTATGTCACGCTGTGCTTTCTGGCTCATTCTGGTGTTTTGGGGTGCCACACCCTGCACCTAGATATAGCGCTAGGGACCCCAAATATACAGAGAGGCCTTGATGCGGCTTTGGGGCTTAACCACACATTTGCGCAAATATGTGTAACGAAGATCTCTGAATTCTATTATTATGTGGGATTTATATCTGGTTACTGTTATCCATTCAGTGTGCTGGGGAAACAATTGCTTTTTTCTTGCTCAGAAATACCCCTTCCTTTCGAGCACCTGAATGATATCACTAAGCTAATTGAGCATTTACCAATCTATATGTATGTTGTGAGAGGCAGAGAGGTTTCTGCATTAGGAGGAGGTGCAGGCCCTGACATGCCACATGGAGCATTATGGGGTTGCTCCAAGGTAAGTAGCTCTTAGCTTAGACATATTTTAGTAAGGAGCCATTATCATGTGACTCCTTGCTGGTTAATATTAGACCCAGATTGGGGTAATGGAGGTGTGAGGTGTGGTGCCTCTGGACTGGCTGAGCTGGATGGCTTTAGTGTGGCATACCTTTACATTCTATTAACACTTTTCACTTATTAATTTTCTAACACTATTTCTCTATTTTAATTACATTTCATGTTTATATCACCCCCTCTATAGCTTCGGCTTCCTAAATACTAATTTATTAACACTATAGTTTTTTACACTGGTATGTCACGCTGTGCTTTCTGGCTCATTCTGGTGTTTTGGGGTGCCACACCCTGCACCTAGATATAGCGCTAGGGACCCCAAATATACAGAGAGGCCTTGATGCGGCTTTGGGGCTTAACCACACATTTGCGCAAATATGTGTAACGAAGATCTCTGAATTCTATTATTATGTGGGATTTATATCTGGTTACTGTTATCCATTCAGTGTGCTGGGGAAACAATTGCTTTTTTCTTGCTCAGAAATACCCCTTCCTTTCGAGCACCTGAATGATATCACTAAGCTAATTGAGCATTTACCAATCTATATGTATGTTGTGAGAGGCAGAGAGGTTTCTGCATTAGGAGGAGGTGCAGGCCCTGACATGCCACATGGAGCATTATGGGGTTGCTCCAAGGTAAGTAGCTCTTAGCTTAGACATATTTTAGTAAGGAGCCATTATCATGTGACTCCTTGCTGGTTAATATTAGACCCAGATTGGGGTAATGGAGGTGTGAGGTGTGGTGCCTCTGGACTGGCTGAGCTGGATGGCTTTAGTGTGGCATACCTTTACATTCTATTAACACTTTTCACTTATTAATTTTCTAACACTATTTCTCTATTTTAATTACATTTCATGTTTATATCACCCCCTCTATAGCTTCGGCTTCCTAAATACTAATTTATTAACACTATAGTTTTTTACACTGGTATGTCACGCTGTGCTTTCTGGCTCATTCTGGTGTTTTGGGGTGCCACACCCTGCACCTAGATATAGCGCTAGGGACCCCAAATATACAGAGAGGCCTTGATGCGGCTTTGGGGCTTAACCACACATTTGCGCAAATATGTGTAACGAAGATCTCTGAATTCTATTATTATGTGGGATTTATATCTGGTTACTGTTATCCATTCAGTGTGCTGGGGAAACAATTGCTTTTTTCTTGCTCAGAAATACCCCTTCCTTTCGAGCACCTGAATGATATCACTAAGCTAATTGAGCATTTACCAATCTATATGTATGTTGTGAGAGGCAGAGAGGTTTCTGCATTAGGAGGAGGTGCAGGCCCTGACATGCCACATGGAGCATTATGGGGTTGCTCCAAGGTAAGTAGCTCTTAGCTTAGACATATTTTAGTAAGGAGCCATTATCATGTGACTCCTTGCTGGTTAATATTAGACCCAGATTGGGGTAATGGAGGTGTGAGGTGTGGTGCCTCTGGACTGGCTGAGCTGGATGGCTTTAGTGTGGCATACCTTTACATTCTATTAACACTTTTCACTTATTAATTTTCTAACACTATTTCTCTATTTTAATTACATTTCATGTTTATATCACCCCCTCTATAGCTTCGGCTTCCTAAATACTAATTTATTAACACTATAGTTTTTTACACTGGTATGTCACGCTGTGCTTTCTGGCTCATTCTGGTGTTTTGGGGTGCCACACCCTGCACCTAGATATAGCGCTAGGGACCCCAAATATACAGAGAGGCCTTGATGCGGCTTTGGGGCTTAACCACACATTTGCGCAAATATGTGTAACGAAGATCTCTGAATTCTATTATTATGTGGGATTTATATCTGGTTACTGTTATCCATTCAGTGTGCTGGGGAAACAATTGCTTTTTTCTTGCTCAGAAATACCCCTTCCTTTCGAGCACCTGAATGATATCACTAAGCTAATTGAGCATTTACCAATCTATATGTATGTTGTGAGAGGCAGAGAGGTTTCTGCATTAGGAGGAGGTGCAGGCCCTGACATGCCACATGGAGCATTATGGGGTTGCTCCAAGGTAAGTAGCTCTTAGCTTAGACATATTTTAGTAAGGAGCCATTATCATGTGACTCCTTGCTGGTTAATATTAGACCCAGATTGGGGTAATGGAGGTGTGAGGTGTGGTGCCTCTGGACTGGCTGAGCTGGATGGCTTTAGTGTGGCATACCTTTACATTCTATTAACACTTTTCACTTATTAATTTTCTAACACTATTTCTCTATTTTAATTACATTTCATGTTTATATCACCCCCTCTATAGCTTCGGCTTCCTAAATACTAATTTATTAACACTATAGTTTTTTACACTGGTATGTCACGCTGTGCTTTCTGGCTCATTCTGGTGTTTTGGGGTGCCACACCCTGCACCTAGATATAGCGCTAGGGACCCCAAATATACAGAGAGGCCTTGATGCGGCTTTGGGGCTTAACCACACATTTGCGCAAATATGTGTAACGAAGATCTCTGAATTCTATTATTATGTGGGATTTATATCTGGTTACTGTTATCCATTCAGTGTGCTGGGGAAACAATTGCTTTTTTCTTGCTCAGAAATACCCCTTCCTTTCGAGCACCTGAATGATATCACTAAGCTAATTGAGCATTTACCAATCTATATGTATGTTGTGAGAGGCAGAGAGGTTTCTGCATTAGGAGGAGGTGCAGGCCCTGACATGCCACATGGAGCATTATGGGGTTGCTCCAAGGTAAGTAGCTCTTAGCTTAGACATATTTTAGTAAGGAGCCATTATCATGTGACTCCTTGCTGGTTAATATTAGACCCAGATTGGGGTAATGGAGGTGTGAGGTGTGGTGCCTCTGGACTGGCTGAGCTGGATGGCTTTAGTGTGGCATACCTTTACATTCTATTAACACTTTTCACTTATTAATTTTCTAACACTATTTCTCTATTTTAATTACATTTCATGTTTATATCACCCCCTCTATAGCTTCGGCTTCCTAAATACTAATTTATTAACACTATAGTTTTTTACACTGGTATGTCACGCTGTGCTTTCTGGCTCATTCTGGTGTTTTGGGGTGCCACACCCTGCACCTAGATATAGCGCTAGGGACCCCAAATATACAGAGAGGCCTTGATGCGGCTTTGGGGCTTAACCACACATTTGCGCAAATATGTGTAACGAAGATCTCTGAATTCTATTATTATGTGGGATTTATATCTGGTTACTGTTATCCATTCAGTGTGCTGGGGAAACAATTGCTTTTTTCTTGCTCAGAAATACCCCTTCCTTTCGAGCACCTGAATGATATCACTAAGCTAATTGAGCATTTACCAATCTATATGTATGTTGTGAGAGGCAGAGAGGTTTCTGCATTAGGAGGAGGTGCAGGCCCTGACATGCCACATGGAGCATTATGGGGTTGCTCCAAGGTAAGTAGCTCTTAGCTTAGACATATTTTAGTAAGGAGCCATTATCATGTGACTCCTTGCTGGTTAATATTAGACCCAGATTGGGGTAATGGAGGTGTGAGGTGTGGTGCCTCTGGACTGGCTGAGCTGGATGGCTTTAGTGTGGCATACCTTTACATTCTATTAACACTTTTCACTTATTAATTTTCTAACACTATTTCTCTATTTTAATTACATTTCATGTTTATATCACCCCCTCTATAGCTTCGGCTTCCTAAATACTAATTTATTAACACTATAGTTTTTTACACTGGTATGTCACGCTGTGCTTTCTGGCTCATTCTGGTGTTTTGGGGTGCCACACCCTGCACCTAGATATAGCGCTAGGGACCCCAAATATACAGAGAGGCCTTGATGCGGCTTTGGGGCTTAACCACACATTTGCGCAAATATGTGTAACGAAGATCTCTGAATTCTATTATTATGTGGGATTTATATCTGGTTACTGTTATCCATTCAGTGTGCTGGGGAAACAATTGCTTTTTTCTTGCTCAGAAATACCCCTTCCTTTCGAGCACCTGAATGATATCACTAAGCTAATTGAGCATTTACCAATCTATATGTATGTTGTGAGAGGCAGAGAGGTTTCTGCATTAGGAGGAGGTGCAGGCCCTGACATGCCACATGGAGCATTATGGGGTTGCTCCAAGGTAAGTAGCTCTTAGCTTAGACATATTTTAGTAAGGAGCCATTATCATGTGACTCCTTGCTGGTTAATATTAGACCCAGATTGGGGTAATGGAGGTGTGAGGTGTGGTGCCTCTGGACTGGCTGAGCTGGATGGCTTTAGTGTGGCATACCTTTACATTCTATTAACACTTTTCACTTATTAATTTTCTAACACTATTTCTCTATTTTAATTACATTTCATGTTTATATCACCCCCTCTATAGCTTCGGCTTCCTAAATACTAATTTATTAACACTATAGTTTTTTACACTGGTATGTCACGCTGTGCTTTCTGGCTCATTCTGGTGTTTTGGGGTGCCACACCCTGCACCTAGATATAGCGCTAGGGACCCCAAATATACAGAGAGGCCTTGATGCGGCTTTGGGGCTTAACCACACATTTGCGCAAATATGTGTAACGAAGATCTCTGAATTCTATTATTATGTGGGATTTATATCTGGTTACTGTTATCCATTCAGTGTGCTGGGGAAACAATTGCTTTTTTCTTGCTCAGAAATACCCCTTCCTTTCGAGCACCTGAATGATATCACTAAGCTAATTGAGCATTTACCAATCTATATGTATGTTGTGAGAGGCAGAGAGGTTTCTGCATTAGGAGGAGGTGCAGGCCCTGACATGCCACATGGAGCATTATGGGGTTGCTCCAAGGTAAGTAGCTCTTAGCTTAGACATATTTTAGTAAGGAGCCATTATCATGTGACTTCTTGCTGGTTAATATTAGACCCAGATTGGGGTAATGGAGGTGTGAGGTGTGGTGCCTCTGGACTGGCTGAGCTGGATGGCTTTAGTGTGGCATACCTTTACATTCTATTAACACTTTTCACTTATTAATTTTCTAACACTATTTCTCTATTTTAATTACATTTCATGTTTATATCACCCCCTCTATAGCTTCGGCTTCCTAAATACTAATTTATTAACACTATAGTTTTTTACACTGGTATGTCACGCTGTGCTTTCTGGCTCATTCTGGTGTTTTGGGGTGCCACACCCTGCACCTAGATATAGCGCTAGGGACCCCAAATATACAGAGAGGCCTTGATGCGGCTTTGGGGCTTAACCACACATTTGCGCAAATATGTGTAACGAAGATCTCTGAAT
Source organism: Pseudophryne corroboree (assembly GCF_028390025.1). Lineage (NCBI taxonomy): Eukaryota > Metazoa > Chordata > Amphibia > Anura > Myobatrachidae > Pseudophryne > Pseudophryne corroboree. Next base: position 827,818,509 of record NC_086445.1, on the reverse strand, counting down.
TCTATTATTATGTGGGATTTATATCTGGTTACTGTTATCCATTCAGTGTGCTGGGGAAACAATTGCTTTTTTCTTGCTCAGAAATACCCCTTCCTTTCGAGCACCTGAATGATATCACTAAGCTAATTGAGCATTTACCAATCTATATGTATGTTGTGAGAGGCAGAGAGGTTTCTGCATTAGGAGGAGGTGCAGGCCCTGACATGCCACATGGAGCATTATGGGGTTGCTCCAAGGTAAGTAGCTCTTAGCTTAGACATATTTTAGTAAGGAGCCATTATCATGTGACTCCTTGCTGGTTAATATTAGACCCAGATTGGGGTAATGGAGGTGTGAGGTGTGGTGCCTCTGGACTGGCTGAGCTGGATGGCTTTAGTGTGGCATACCTTTACATTCTATTAACACTTTTCACTTATTAATTTTCTAACACTATTTCTCTATTTTAATTACATTTCATGTTTATATCACCCCCTCTATAGCTTCGGCTTCCTAAATACTAATTTATTAACACTATAGTTTTTTACACTGGTATGTCACGCTGTGCTTTCTGGCTCATTCTGGTGTTTTGGGGTGCCACACCCTGCACCTAGATATAGCGCTAGGGACCCCAAATATACAGAGAGGCCTTGATGCGGCTTTGGGGCTTAACCACACATTTGCGCAAATATGTGTAACGAAGATCTCTGAATTCTATTATTATGTGGGATTTATATCTGGTTACTGTTATCCATTCAGTGTGCTGGGGAAACAATTGCTTTTTTCTTGCTCAGAAATACCCCTTCCTTTCGAGCACCTGAATGATATCACTAAGCTAATTGAGCATTTACCAATCTATATGTATGTTGTGAGAGGCAGAGAGGTTTCTGCATTAGGAGGTGGTGCAGGCCCTGACATGCCACATGGAGCATTATGGGGTTGCTCCAAGGTAAGTAGCTCTTAGCTTAGACATATTTTAGTAAGGAGCCATTATCATGTGACTCCTTGCTGGTTAATATTAGACCCAGATTGGGGTAATGGAGGTGTGAGGTGTGGTGCCTCTGGACTGGCTGAGCTGGATGGCTTTAGTGTGGCATACCTTTACATTCTATTAACACTTTTCACTTATTAATTTTCTAACACTATTTCTCTATTTTAATTACATTTCATGTTTATATCACCCCCTCTATAGCTTCGGCTTCCTAAATACTAATTTATTAACACTATAGTTTTTTACACTGGTATGTCACGCTGTGCTTTCTGGCTCATTCTGGTGTTTTGGGGTGCCACACCCTGCACCTAGATATAGCGCTAGGGACCCCAAATATACAGAGAGGCCTTGATGCGGCTTTGGGGCTTAACCACACATTTGCGCAAATATGTGTAACGAAGATCTCTGAATTCTATTATTATGTGGGATTTATATCTGGTTACTGTTATCCATTCAGTGTGCTGGGGAAACAATTGCTTTTTTCTTGTCCTCCCCTCCCGACAGGTATACATTCTGACAACCGGGATTACTACTACTGTGACCTTACTGATGATGGATTGGGTAAGATGGATATGCATGCTGTGTCAACTGTAACTTATCATAGATGTCAATGATTAATGTTGGTAGCTGGAATGTGGGTGGGATAAATTCCCCTCAAAAATGCAAGAAAATTCTTATGTATCTTTCCAAATTGCATATTGACCTGGCTTTCCTACAGGAATCTCATGTAATTCCTGCCGAGGTTCAGAAACTCAATATGCTGCGAAGGAAGGTTCTGGCTTCGGCATCCTTCTCATCAAAAGCTCGTGGGGTAATCATTTTGGCACGGCAACGCTTACCTATTGTTATACAGCATATTACTGTTGACCCCAATGGCCGATATGTCCTTTGTCATGTCTTGAGTGAGAGACAATTTGTATACTATAAGGTTTATGCGCCCAGTATTTATGATAGGAGCATTTTCCAATCTTTGCTGACTCTGCTGATTCATTACACTCATTTGCCGATAATTATGTATGGAGATTTTAATCTCATCTCCTCAGCTCAACTTGATAAACAAAATTCCTAGGGAATGAGGTGGAAAACCTCCCAAATTTGGAGGGTGTTACAACAAATTGATAGTTCACTTGTCTCTCGGCGGCATGAGGCACTATATTTTAGCTTCGCACTCCCTTTTGCCCTATATGCTCAAAGTTGAAATTGAACCAATCTCCCTTTCGGACCATGCTGTGGTCTGGCTGGAATTGTGTATAATGCAATAAAAAAGCCAAGTCATATTGCGGCGTTGCCCCTCTACTGTAGCCAGTTCCCCGACACTTAGACAATCTCTTAATACTGCTTGGGAGGATTTTCACCACCATAATGCTGCTTTTTGTATGGATGACCCATTGCTCTATTGGCCACTCCAAAGCCACTATTCGAGGCCATATTTTATCACTCACTGCCTCCTCTACAAAGAAATTTCTTCAAGTATATATACAGGCCAAGAGTAAATAACGGATGCTTTCCATCTCTATAAGGCAGCCCCCACTCGTACTAATAAACAATCTTACAGCGTAGCTAAGACTTTATTTGATTTCCAAAATGGAGGCATCCTATACATTTCCTAGGTAATATCGGTTTCATAGGTTTGGAAACAAATGTAGTAAATTATTGACTAATTTATTGAGAGGCCAACGTCCCCCGGCCACCATTCATCCATTAAAGAAGCCTAATGGCTCTCTGTCCACCACTAACGCACAAATTGCATCTATACTTACTAGCGGTACTTACTGTAGCGGTATTTAACCCTTTCATGCCACTACAGTGAGTAGCTGTTTTAAAGTCATTATCTCCAATAGAAACTATCTTTTGACATCATTAGTGAATGGTGTCCTCTTCTTTCGATCTCTGCCAAACATAGAAGGTATGCCAACAAGTGGTAGCTATTAATTCCTACAAAAACAAACAGGTCAAAATAAAATGGCTGAGAAACGTCACCAGCACCGAGCACTTCAGGGATTTCTTTAAAATAGTTTTACTCAAAAATAGCAAAGCAGGTAAAAAGAAAAAGAGCATTATATTGTAGATGTTTTGAGCAAATGGTCAATTTTTTTTTTTTTAAATTTGAAATCATATGGCCACTTCAGTGGACGTCATGAAATTCAAAGATCCATACTCAGGGGTGGATTTAGGGGTGAGGGTGCCCCTAAGCACAACAGTAACAGCCGCCCCCTGCCTGCCTAATTCTATTTTCTCTGACGTCCTAGTGGATGCTGGGAACTCCGTAAGGACCATGGGGATTAGCGGCTCCGCAGGAGACTGGGCACAAAAGAAAAGCTTTAGGACTACCTGGTGTGCACTGGCTCCTCCCCCTATGACCCTCCTCCAAGCCTCAGTTAGATTTTTGTGCCCGGCCGAGAAGGGTGCATTCTAGGAGGCTCTCCTGAGTTTCTTAGAAAAAGTTTAGTTTTAGGTTTTTTATTTTCAGTGAGACCTGCTGGCAACAGGCTCACTGCATCGAGGGACTAAGGGGAGAAGAAGCGAACCTGCCTGCTTGCAGCCAGCTTGGGCTTCTTGGCTACTGGACACCATTAGCTCCAGAGGGACCGAACACAGGCCCAGCCTCGGAGTCCGGTCCCAGAGCCGCGCCGCCGGCCCCCTTACAGAGCCAGAAGCAAGAAGAGGTCCGGAAAAATCGGCGGCAGAAGACATCCACAATATTCCAAAATCGCAGCTGATCCCGACGACACGTCTTCTATTCCTAGGGATGATCCTGGACACAGTCCAGAAAAAGGTGTTTCTCCCGGAGGAGAAAGCCAGGGAGTTATCCGAGCTAGTCAGAAACCTCCTAAAACCAGGCCAAGTCTCAGTGCATCAATGCACAAGGGTCCTGGGAAAAATGGTGGCTTCCTACGAAGCAATCCCATTCGGCAGATTCCACGCAAGAACTTTTCAGTGGGACCTGCTGGACAAATGGTCCGGATCGCATCTTCCGATGCATCAGCGGATAACCCTGTCACCAAAGACAAGGGTGTCTCTCCTGTGGTGGTTACAGAGTGCTCATCTTCTAGAGGGTCGCAGATTCGGCATTCAGGACTGGGTCCTGGTGACCACGGATGCCAGCCTGCGAGGCTGGGGAGCAGTCACACAGGGAAGGAATTTCCAGGGCTTGTGGTCAAGCCTGGAGACATCACTTCACATAAATATCCTGGAGCTAAGGGCCATTTACAATGCTCTAAGCCTAGCAAGACCTCTGCTTCAAGGTCAGCCGGTGCTGATCCAGTCAGACAACATCACGGCAGTCGCCCACGTAAACAGACAGGGCGGCACAAGAAGCAGGAGGGCAATGGCAGAAGCTGCAAGGATTCTTCGCTGGGCGGAAAATCATGTGATAGCACTGTCAGCAGTGTTCATTCCGGGAGTGGACAACTGGGAAGCAGACTTCCTCAGCAGGCACGACCTCCACCCGGGAGAGTGGGAACTTCATCCAGAAGTCTTCCACATGATTGTGAACCGTTGGGAAAAACCAAAGGTGGACATGATGGCGTCCCGCCTCAACAAAAAACTAGACAGGTATTGCGCCAGGTCAAGGGACCCTCAGGCAATAGCTGTGGACGCTCTGGTAACACCGTGGGTGTACCAGTCAGTGTATGTGTTCCCTCCTCTGCCTCTCATACCCAAGGTACTGAGAATTATAAGACGAAGAGGAGTAAGAACTATACTCGTGGCTCCGGATTGGCCAAGAAGGACTTGGTACCCGGAACTTCAAGAGATGCTCACAGAGGACACGTGGCCTCTACCTCTAAGAAGGGACCTGCTCCAGCAAGGACCCTGTCTGTTCCAAGACTTACCGCGGCTGCGTTTGACGGCATGGCGGTTGAACGCCGGATCCTGAAGGAAAAAGGCATTCCGGATGAAGTCATCCCTACCCTGATCAAAGCCAGGAAGGATGTAACCGCAAGGCATTATCACCGTATTTGGCGTAAATATGTTGCGTGGTGCGAGGCCAGGAAGGCCCCTACAGAGGAATTTCAACTGGGTCGATTCCTGCATTTCCTGCAAACAGGAGTGTCTATGGGCCTAAAATTGTGGTCCATTAAGGTTCAAATTTCGGCCCTGTCGATTTTCTTCCAGAAAGAACTGGCTTCAGTTCCTGAAGTTCAGACGTTTGTCAAGGGGGTGCTGCATATACAGCCTCCTTTTGTGCCTCCAGTGGCACCTAGGGATCTCAATGTAGTTTTGGGGTTCCTAAAATCACATTGGTTTGAACCACTCACCACTGTGGACTTAAAATATCTCACATGGAAAGTGGTAATGCTGTTGGCCCTGGCTTCGGCCAGGCGTGTGTCAGATTTGGCGGCTTTATCCTATAAAAGCCCTTACCTGATTTTTCATACGGACAGGGCAGAATTGAGGACTCGTCCTCAATTTCTCCCTAAGGTGGTTTCAGCGTTTCACCTGAACCAGCCTATTGTGGTACCTGCGGCTACTAGGGACTTGGAGGACTCCAAGTTGCTGGACGTAGTCAGGGCCCTGAAAATATATGTTTCCAGGACGGCTGGAGTCAGAAAATCTGACTCGCTGTTTATCCTGTATGCACCCAACAAGCTGGGTGCTCCTGCTTCTAAGCAGACTATTGCTCGTTGGATTTGTAGTACAATTCAGCTTGCACATTCTGTGGCAGGCCTGCCACAGCCATAATCTGTAAAAGCCCACTCCACAAGGAAGGTGGGCTCATCTTGGGCGGCTGCCCGAGGGGTCTCGGCTTTACAACTTTGCCGAGCAGCTACTTGGTCAGGGGCAAACACGTTTGCTAAATTCTACAAATTTGATACCCTGGCTGAGGAGGACCTGGAGTTCTCTCATTCGGTGCTGCAGAGTCATCCGCACTCTCCCGCCCGTTTGGAGCTTTAGTATAATCCCCATGGTGCTTACGGAGTTCCCAGCATCCACTAGGACGTCAGAGAAAATAAGAATTTACTTACCGATAATTCTATTTCTCGTAGTCCGTAGTGGATGCTGGGCGCCCATCCCAAGTGCGGATTATCTGCAATACTTGTACATAGTTATTGTTAACTAATCGGGTTATTGTTGTTGTGAGCCATCTATCCAGAGGCTCCTCTGTTATCATGCTGTTAACTGGGTTCAGATCACAAGTTGTACGGTGTGATTGGTGTGGCTGGTATGAGTCTTACCCGGGATTCATAAATCCTTCCTTATTGTGTACGCTCGTCCGGGCACAGTATCCTAACTGAGGCTTGGAGGAGGGTCATAGGGGGAGGAGCCAGTGCACACCAGGTAGTCCTAAAGCTTTTCTTTTGTGCCCAGTCTCCTGCGGAGCCGCTAATCCCCATGGTCCTTACGGAGTTCCCAGCATCCACTACGGACTACGAGAAATAGAATTATCGGTAAGTAAATTCTTATTATTTTTATTGATTGGTTATAAGCCCTCATTTGATGACAGCCAATTTGATAGAATAATAAAAGCCACTATGTCTTTTTTTATTTATTTTCTTATTTTTTTTTATATTTATTTTTTTATTATAATATATATATATATATATATTTCTCTGACGTCCTAAGTGGATGCTGGGATTCCGTAGGGACCATGGGGGATTAGCGGCTCCGCAGGAGACTGGGCACAACTAAAGAAAGCTTTAGGACTACCTGGTGTGCACTGGCTCCTCCCACTAAGACCCTCCTCCAGACCTCAGTTAGATTCTTGTGCCCGGCTGAGCTGGATGCACACTAGGGGCTCTCCTGAGCTCCTAGGAAGAAAGTATATTTAGGTTTTTTATTTTACAGTGAGATCTGCTGGCAACAGACTCACTGCAGCGAGGGACTAAGGGGAGAAGAAGCGAACCTACCTAACAGGTGGTAGTTTGGGCTTCTTAGGCTACTGGACACCATTAGCTCCAGAGGGATCGACCGCAGGACCCGACCTTGGTGTTCGTTCCCGGAGCCGCGCCGCCGTCCCCCTTACAGAGCCAGAAGCATGAAGAGTCCGGAAAATCGGCGGCAGAAGACTTCGGTCTTCACCAAGGTAGCGCACAGCACTGCAGCTGTGCGCCATTGCTCCTCATGTACACCTCACACTCCGGTCACTGATGGGTGCAGGGCGCTGGGGGGGGCGCCCTGAGGGCAATATATGACACCTTGGCTGGCAAATCTACATCATATATAGTCCTAGAGGCTATATAGATGTAAAATTACCCCTGCCAGTATTCCAGAAAAAGCGGGAGAAATACCGCCGAAAAAGGGGCGGGGCTTCTCCCTCAGCACACTGGCGCCATTTTCTCTTCACAGTGCAGCTGGAAGACAGCTCCCCAGACTCTCCCCTGTAGTTTTCAGGCTCAAAGGGTTAAAAAGAGAGGGAGGGAACTAAATTTAGGCGCAATATATGTATACAAGCAGCTATTTGGGGAAAATTCACTCAGTTATAGTGTTAATCCCTGCATTATATAGCGTTCTGGTGTGTGCTGGCATACTCTCTCTCTGTCTCCCCAAAGGACTTTGTGGGGTCCTGTCCTCAGTCAGAGCATTCCCAGTGTGTGTGCGGTGTGTTGGTACGGCTGTGTCGACATGTTGGATGAGGAAGGTTACGTGGAGGCGGAGCAGAGGCCGATAAATGGGATGTCGCCCCCTGTGGGGCCGACACCAGAGTGGATGGATAGGTGGAAGGTATTAACCGACAGTGTCAACTCCTTACATACAAGGCTGGATGACGTAACAGCTGTGGGACAGCCGGCTTCTCAGCCCGCGCCTGCCCAGGCGTCTCAAAGGCCATCAGGGGCTCAAAAAACGCCCGTTACCTCAGATGGCAGACACAGATGTCGACACGGAGTCTGACTCCAGTGTCGACGAGGTTGAGACATATACACAATCCACTAGGAACATCCGTTACATGATCTCGGCAATGAAAAATGTGTTATGCATTTTCTGACATGAACCCAAGTACCACATAAATGGGGGTTTTATTTTTGGGGAGAAAAAGCAGCCAGTGTTTTGTTACCCCATCAGATGAATGAATGAAGTGTGTAAAGAAGCGTGGGTTCCCCCGATAAGAAACTGGTAATTTCTAAAAAATTACTGATGGCGTACCCTTTCCCGCCAGAGGATAGGTCACGTTGGGAGATATCCCTTAGGGTGGATAAGGCGCTCACACGTTTGTCAAAAGGTGGCACTGCCGTCTTAGGATACGGCCACCTTGAAGGAACCTGCTGATAAAAAGCAGGAGGCGATCCTGAAGTCTGTATATACACACTCAGGTTATATACTGAGACCTGCATTTGCCTCAGCATAAATAGTGCTGCTGCAGCGTGGTCTGATACCTTGTCAGATAATATTGATACTCTAAGACAGGGATAATATTTTGCTAACATTGAGCATATTAAAGACGTTGTCTTATATATAAAGGATGCACAGAGGGATATTTGCCGGCTGGCATCCAGAATTAATGCAATGTCCATTCTGCCAGAAGGGTATTAGAAACCCGGCAGTGGACAGGTGATGCTGCCTGTAAAAGGCACATGGAGATTCTGCCTTATAAGGGTGAGGAATTGTTTGGGGATGGTCTCTGGGACCTCGTATCCACAGCAACAGCTGGGAAGAGAAAAAATTTACCTCAGGTTTCCTCACAGCCTAAGAAAGCACCGTATTTTCAGGTACAGTCCTTTCGGCTTCAGAAAAAGCAAGCGGGTCAAAGGCGCTTCCTTTCTGCACAGAGACAAGGGAAGAAGGAAAAGCTGCACCAGCAGCCAGTTCCCAGGATCAAAAATCTTCCCCCGCTTCCTCTGAGTCCACTGCATGACGCTGGGGCTCCACAGGTGGAGACAGGTGCGGTAGGGGCGCGTCTCGGGAACTTCAGGGACCAGTGGGCTTGCCCACAGGTGGATCTCTAGGTTCTGCAAATAGTATCACAGGGATACAGGCTGGAGTTCGAGGCGACTCCCCCTCGCCGTTACCTCACATCAGCCTTGCCTGCTGCCCTCGGAAAGGTAGTACTGGCGGCAATTCACAAGCTGTACTTCCAGCAGGTGAAATCAAGGTACCCCTCCTTCAACAGGGCCGGGGTTACTATTCCAAAATGTTGTGGTACCGAAACCAGACGGTTCGGTGAGACCCATTCTAAAATTGAAAGCCTTGAACACTTATATACGAAGGTTCAAGTTCAAAATGGAATCGCTCAGGGCGATTATTGCAAGCCTGGAGAATTTCATGGTATCACTGGACATCAAGGATGATTACCTGCATGTCCCTATTTACCCTCTTCACCAGGAGTACCTCAATATTGTGGTACAGGATTGTCATTACCAATTCCAGACGTTGCCGTTGGTCTGTCCCCGGCACCAAGGTATTTACCAAGGTAATGGCCGAAATAATTATCCCGTACTTGGACGATCTCCTTATAAAGGCGAGGTCCAGGGAGCAGTTGTTCGTCGGAGTAGCACTATCTCGGGAAGTGCTACAACAGCACGGCTGGATTCTGAATATTCCAAAGTCGCAGCTGATTCCTACGACGCGTCTACTGTTCCTGGGTATGGTTCTGGACACAGAACAGGATAAAAAGGTTTTCTCCCGGAGGAGAAGTCCAAGGAGTTGTTGTCTCTAGACAGAGACCTCCTAATACGTATACAGGTGTCGGTGCATCAATGCACGCGAGCCCTGGGAAAGATGGTAGCTTCTTGCGAAGAAATTCCATTCGCCAGGTCCCATGCAAGGATTTTCCAGTGGGATCTGTTGGACAAGTGGTCCGGGTCGCATCTTCAGATGCATCGGCGGATAACCCTGTCTCCAAGGGTCAGGGTGTCGCTGTTGTGGTGGCTGCAGAGTGCTCATCTTCTAGGGGGCCGCAGATTCGGCATACAGGACTGGGTCCTGGTGACCACGGATGCCAGCCTTCGAGGCTGGGGGGCAGTCACACAGGGAAGGAACTTCCAAGGCTATGGAAAAGTCAGGAGACTTCCCTACACATAAATATTCTGGAACTGAGGGCCATTTACTATGCCCTAAGTCAGGCTAGACCCCTGCTTCAACACCGGCCGGTGCTGATCCAGTCAGACAACATCACGGCGGTCGCTCATGTAAACCGACAGGGCGGCACAAGAAGCAGGATGGCGATGGCAGAAGCCACAAGGATTCTCCGATGGGCGGAAAATCATGTGTTAGCACTGTCAGCAGTGTTCATTCCCGGAGTGGACAACTGAGAAGCAGACTTTCTCAGAAGACACGACCTCCACCCAGGAGAGTGGGGACTTCATCCAGAAGTCTTCCAACTGATTGTACACCGTTGGGAAAGGCCACAGGTGGACATGATGGCGTCCCGCCTCAACTAAAAGTTACAAAGATATTACGCCAGGTCAAGGACCCTCAGGCGATAGCTGTGGACGCTCTGGTAACACCGTGGGTGTACCAGTCGGTGTATGTGTTCCCTTCTCTGCCTCTCTTACCCAGGGTAATGAGAATAATAAGAAGGAGAGGAGTAAGAACTATACTCATTGTTCCGGGTTGGCCAAGAAGAGCTTGGTAACCAGAACTCCAAGAAATTATCTCAGAGGACCCATGGCCTCTGCCGCTCAGACAGGACCTGCTGCAGCAGGGGGCCTGTCTGTTCCAAGACGTACCGTGGCTGCGTTTGACGGCATGGCGGTTGAACGCCGGATCCTGAAGGAAAAGGGAACTCCGGAGGAAGTTATCCCTACGCTATCTAAAGCTAGGAAAGAAGTGAACGCAAACCATTATCACCGCATATGGCGGAAATATGTTGCGTACTGTGAGGCCATGAAGGCCCCAAAGGAGAAATTTCAGCTAGGTCGATTTCTGCACTTCCTACAGTCAGAGGTGACTATGGGCCTAAAATTGGGTTCCATTAAGGTCCAGATTTCGGCTCTATCGATTTTCTTCCAAAATTGAACTGGCTTCACTGCCTGAAGTTCAGACTATTGTTAAGGGAGTGCTGCATAGTCAGCCCCGTTTGTGCCTCCAGTGGCACCGTGGGATCTCAACATGGTGTTGGATTTCCTGAAGTCGCATTGGGTTGAGCCACTTAAATCCGTGGAGCTATAATACCTCACGTGGAAAGTGGTCATTCTGTGGGCCTTGGCGTCGGCCAGGCGTGTATCAGAATTGGCGGCTTTGTCATACAAAAGCCCTTATCTGTATTTTATATGGATAAGGCGGAATTGAGGACTCGTTCCCAATTCCTTCCTAAGGTGGTATCAGTTTTTCATGTGAACCAACCTATTGTGGTGCCTGCGGCTACTTGGGACTTGGAGGATTCCAAGTTACTGGACGTAGTCAGGGCCCTGAAAAATATATGTTTCCAGGACAGCTGGAGTCAGGAAAACTGACTCGCTATGTCTCCTGTATGCACCCAACAAGCTGGGTGCTCCTGCTTCTAAGCAGACGATTGCTCGCTGGATCTGTAGCACGATTCAACTTGCACATTCTGCGGCTGGACTGCCGCACCCTAAATCTGTAAAAGCCCATTCCACGAGGAAAGTGGGCTCTTCTTGGGCGGCTGCCCGAGGGGTCTCGGCTTTACAACTTTGCCGAGCTGTTACTTGGTCGGGTTAAAACATTTTTGTAAGAGTCTACAAGTTTGATACCCTGGCTGAGGAGGACCTAGAGTTTGCTCATTCGGTGCTGCAGAGTCATCCGCACTCTCCCGCCCGTTTGGGAGCTTTGGTATAATCCCCATGGTCCTTACGGAGTCCCAGCATCCACTTAGGACGTCAGAGAAAATAAGATTTTACTCACCGGTAAATCTATTTCTCATAGTCCGTAGTGGATGCTGGGCGCCCATCCCAAGTGCGGATTGTCTGCAATACTTGTTTATAGTTATTGCCTAACTAAAGGGTTATTGTTGAGCCATCTGTTGAGAGGCTCAGTTATATTTCATACTGTTAACTGGGTATAGTATCACGAGTTATACGGTGTGATTGGTGTGGCTGGTATGAGTCTTACCCGGGATTCAAAATCCTTCCTTATTGTGTCAGCTCTTCCGGGCACAGTATCCTAACTGAGGTCTGGAGGAGGGTCTTAGTGGGAGGAGCCAGTGCACACCAGGTAGTCCTAAAGCTTTCTTTAGTTGTGCCCAGTCTCCTGCGGAGCCGCTAATCCCCCATGGTCCTTACGGAGTCCCAGCATCCACTACGGACTACGAGAAATAGATTTACCGGTGAGTAAAATCTTATTTTATATATATATATATATATATATATATATATATATATATATATATATATGTAATTTGATTATATTATTATTATTATTATTTTTTTTATTTTTTTTATGTATATGTATTTACTAAGTTGGACAGCTACAGGGGCAGTATGTGCATGAACTACCCATTTACACTCCATTCGATATTGCAAATGGCACAGTACAGTGGATATATTTTGTTAGTTAATGGTACTTTTTGGGATGAAATTACCAACACAAACATCTAAGTGCCTCCCCTAGGCACATGCCTCATGTGCCTAATGGGAAATTTGCCACTGTCCATACTGCATGCAAGGCATTTAGGCCTAATCTAAATATTTTCCTCCTGTAATAGCCATATATGCTAATGGTGACAGCTGATAGCCTTATATGTTTCATTATATGTTATTTGAACTGTTTTAAATTGAAAATTATCTAAAATTGTCATTAGTAGCAGCTGTGTTAGTAGTGGTGAACACTTTATTAGTATTGTTTTTATTTTCTTCAGATATCAAGAACATCTATCAACAGGGTTAGGTACAGAGTATATGGTGATGTACCCACACAGATGCAAAATCAAGAGATGGTACATTCAGGTGTTCTTTCACTTTCTTGATGTGATTTGACAGCTGTATTGATGCAACATGGCTGCTGTATCAAATGTCTGCAGTGACAAGAATCAGTTGGATTTCAAAGCATCCATTACTTAAGCATTAATCAATGCTGGCTCTATGGAGCAACTTCAAAGATGAAGATCATATGGGATCTGCTGAAGTGCAGAGCCATGTCAAAGACACTCCCTGAAATCAAGTTCATTGTGGGAAATCACTGGCCAAAGCTTACAGATGCAAAACATGCTAACAGGTGCCATGATGCAGCTTGTACAGCCACAACTAAATACATCTTCATGCAGTGTCTTGAGCCTTTGTGTCAATGGTGCTTCTCCAACTTTCATGCTAAGGCCGGAATTGAATTACACATGGTAAAAAATGGGAGGCAGCCTCCGGCTTAACGCCAAGGGCTATCCAATTCTGCTCCCTTTTTATCTTGCTCACCTTGTTGTTGCCCATTAGCTTAACATGTTCATGGGCATTGGCACACAGAATCTGTGGTAACTTCACAGATCCGTGCATTATCAGGGTTGCGGTACTCGTTAACCCGCTAGTTATCAGGGATTTTTTTGACCCAGGTGACCCAGTGAAGTAGATAAAAAAATCCCACATAATTCCCTGGCATCAGGGTTAACTGGATAGTCTTGGGGGACCAATTAGCCAGCAGTAATCTACCGCTGCTAATTGAATCCTAGTATAAGAGTCAAAGTCAGTTTGTGAAACAGGCTTTTTAGGCAGAGGCGTCAATTACTTTATAAACACCCGGCAAAGGCAAAAGGGGGCGTGGCTTCATGACAGGGGCATGGCTAAGTGCCACAACCCCTGTTTTTGGCACATCGTTGATCTGGGGGATGCGAGCTTCCCTCGGAGACTGGTGCATCTGCAGTGCTGGCATCTGCACTGTGATGAGCTGGGTTGCAGCACGTTATGATATAGTGCAGCACCCGGCTCCTGCCACTGAGCAGGAGCTGGCACTTTGGTGTCACCCCTTGGAGGGTAACACCTTGTGATGCCACTGTTTTTTAGGTAAACTCAGAAGTAAATGAAAAAAAAATTGTGTTTCTGGATGAATATATCCATAAATAGGCATAACATTTAACTTAGAAGATTTTTGGTTTCTGGAGAAAAAATACAGTAAGCAACAGGATAAGAACAAATTGGAAACATACCAGAATTTTTTTTTTGTTTCATTTTTCATTTTATCTTACATTTATCTTTTTAATTTTAACTGTAAGAAAAACTTGAAAAAAAAATGTGCAGTTAAAATACTGTTCCATAATAATAGGGCAAGATTTTATGCTGCAGATGCATGATGTTCACTCAAGTGGACATGTGCACAACTTCTTTAGTTTTATAGTTTGAAAAAAAAAACTTTTTGTGGTTTTATAAGCCCTCAATACTAATTTAAAAAAAAATGTTTTAATCTTGTATTCGGTTAGAAATCATACATGAAATTGTTAAGCATGCTTTTCAATATGTCCACACCTTGATAAAGATGATTACAAAATTGCATGCCTTGGTGGATGTGTGGTAGTGGAAATTCTGCTACCTAGACATACTGTACTGTATATCAAGTTTCAATATCCTTTGCACACCAGGCCTGTGTTCTATCTGCATCTGGAACTGATAATATGATATGCTGTTTGTCATCAATTGTCTTGTAGGAAATTACTCTCACTGATTTAGGATATTGTACTTTTATTGGTGTTTTAAAATAAGACCTGCATGGTCAAATAAATATATTTTTACAATATACTGCACCATGATTGGATGTTTTCTTCCCATGCATTCTCATGTACCTTGTTTATACTAGTGATGAGCGGGTTCGGTTTCTTGGAAACCGAACCCCCCCGAACTTCACCTTTTTCACACGGGTCCGAGGCAGGTTAGAACCTTCCCGCCTTGCTCGGCTAACCCTAGCGCGCCCGAACGTCATCATCCCGCTGTCGGATTCTCGCAAGATTCGGATTCTATATAAGCAGCTGCGCGTCGCTGCCATTTTCACTCGTGCATTGGAGATGATAGGGAGAGGACGTGGCTGGCGTCCTCTCCGTTTATTGTAGAAGTTGATTGGTTTATTTCTTATTTGTGGGGAGGATTGGGGAGCAGCTGTTAGGAGGAGTACAGTGCAGAGTTTTGCTGATAAGTGACCACAAGTTTTTATCCGTTCTCTGCCTGAAAAAAAACGCTCCATACCATATCTGTGCTCAGTGTGCTGCATAATATATCTGTGCTGAGTGCTCACACTGCTTAATTGTGGGGACTGGGGAGCAGCTATAGCAGGAGTACAGTGCAGAGTTTTGCTGACAGTGACCACCAGTATACGTTGTCTGCCTGAAAAACACTCCATATCTGTGCTCAGTGTGCTGCTTTATTGTGGGGACTGGGGACCACCAGTATAATTAATATTATATAGGAGGAGTACAATGCAGAGTGCACTGCTGTACCTACCTCTGTGTCGTCGACTCGTCATCCATTAAGTATACTATCCATCTACATTCTATACCTGTGGTGCATTTTAGACAGTTTTGCAGTTTGCTGACACAGTGTCCACCAGTATACTATATATACTATAGCAGTACGGTAGGCCACTGCTGTACCTACCTCTGTGTCGTCACTCGTCATCCATTAAGTATACTATCCATCTACATTCTATACCTGTGGTGCATTTTAGACAGTTTTGCAGTTTGCTGACAGTGTCCACCAGTATACTATATATATACTTATAGCAGTATGATAGGCCACTGCTGTACCTACCTCTGTGTCATCATCCATTAAGTATACTATCCATCTACATTCTATACCTGTGGTGCATTTTAGTTTTGCAGTTTGCTGACAGTGTCCACCAGTATACTATATATATATACTTATAGTAGTACGGTAGGCCACTGCTGTACCTACCTCTGTGTCGTCACCCATTAAGTATACTATCCATCTACATTCTATACCTGTGGTGCATTTTAGTTTTGCAGTTTGCTGACAGTGTCCACCAGTATACTATATATAGCAGTACGGTAGGCCACTGCTGTACCTACCTCTGTGTCGTCACTCGTCATCCATTAAGTATACTATCCATCTACATTCTATACCTGTGGTGCATTTTAGTTTTGCAGTTTGCTGACAGTGTCCACCAGTATACTATATATAGCAGTACGGTAGACCACTGCTGTACCTACCTCTGTGTCGTCACTCGTCATCCATTAAGTATACTATCCATCTACATTCTATACCTGTGGTGCATTTTAGACAGTTTTGCAGTTTGCTGACACAGTGTCCACCAGTATACTATATATACTATAGCAGTACGGTAGGCCACTGCTGTACCTACCTCTGTGTCGTCACTCGTCATCCATTAAGTATACTATCCATCTACATTCTATACCTGTGGTGCATTTTAGACAGTTTTGCAGTTTGCTGACAGTGTCCACCAGTATACTATATATATACTTATAGCAGTATGGTAGGCCACTGCTGTACCTACCTCTGTGTCGTCATCCATTAAGTATACTATCCATCTACATTCTATACCTGTGGTGCATTTTAGTTTTGCAGTTTGCTGACAGTGTCCACCAGTATACTATATATAGCAGTACGGTAGGCCACTGCTGTACCTACCTCTGTGTCGTCACTCGTCATCCATTAAGTATACTATCCATCTACATTCTATACCTGTGGTGCATTTTAGTTGTGCGCAGTAAATATAGTAGTAGGCCATTGCTATTGATACTGGCATATAATTCCACACATTAAAAAATGGAGAACAAAAATGTGGAGGTTAAAATAGGGAAAGATCAAGACCCACTTCCACCTCGTGCTGAAGCTGCTGCCAGTAGTCATGGCCGAGACGATGAAATGCCATCAACGTCGTCTGCCAAGGCCGATGCCCAATGTCATAGTAGAGAGCATGTAAAATCCAAAACACAAAAGTTCAGTAAAATGACCCAAAAATCAAAATTAAAAGCGTCTGAGGAGAAGCGTAAACTTGCCAATATGCCATTTACGAAACGGAGTGGCAAGGAACGGCTGAGGCCCTGGCCTATGTTCATGGCTAGTGGTTCAGCTTCACATGAGGATGGAAGCACTCATCCTCTCGCTAGAAAAAAGAAAAGACTTAAGCTGGCAAAAGCACAGCAAAGAACTGTGCGTTCTTCTAAATCACAAATCCCCAAGGAGAGTCCAATTGTGTCGGTTGCGATGCCTGACCTTCCCAACACTGGACAGGAAGAGCTTGCGCCTTCCACCATTTGCACGCCCCCTGCAAGTGCTGGAAGGAGCACCCGCAGTCCAGTTCCTGATAGTCAAATTGAAGATGTCACTGTTGAAGTACACCAGGATGAGGATATGGGTGTTGCTGGCGCTGGGGAGGAAATTGACAAGGAGGATTCTGATGGTGAGGTGGTTTGTTTAAGTCAGGCACCCGGGGAGACACCTGTTGTCCGTGGGAGGAATATGGCCATTGACATGCCTGGTCAAAATACAAAAAAAATCAGCTCTTCGGTGTGGAATTATTTAAACACAAATGCGGACAACAGGTGTCAAGCCGTGTGTTGCCTTTGTCAAGCTGTAATAAGTAGGGGTAAGGACGTTAACCACCTCGGAACATCCTCCCTTATACGTCACCTGCAGCGCATTCATCATAAGTCAGTGACAAGTTCAAAAACTTTGGGTGACAGTGGAAGCAGTCCACTGACCACTAAATCCCTTCCTCTTGTAACCAAGCTCCTGCAAACCACACCACCAACTCCCTCAGTGTCAATTTCCTCCTTACCCAGGAAAGCCAATAGTCCTGCAGGCCATGTCACTGTCAAGTCTGACGAGTCCTCTCCTGCCTGGGATTCCTCCAATGCATCCTTGAGTGTAACGCCTACTGCTGCTGGCGCTGCTGTTGTTGCTGCTGGGAGTCGATCATCATCCAAGAGGGGAAGTCGGAAGACCACTTGTACTACTTCCAGTAAGCAATTGACTGTCCAACAGTCCTTTGCGAGGAAGATGAAATATCACAGCAGTCATCCTGCTGCAAAGCAGATAACTCAGGCCTTGGCAGCCTGGGCGGTGAGAAACGTGGTTCCGGTATCCATCGTTAATTCAGAGGCAACTATAGACTTGATTGAGGTACTGTGTCCCCGGTACCAAATACCATCTAGGTTCCATTTCTCTAGGCAGGCGATACCGAAAATGTACACAGACCTCAGAAAAAGACTCACCAGTGTCCTAAAAAATGCAGTTGTACCCAATGTCCACTTAACCACGGACATGTGGACAAGTGGAGCAGGGCAGACTCAGGACTATATGACTGTGACAGCCCACTGGGTAGATGTATTGCCTCCCGCAGCAAGAACAGCAGCGGCGGCACCAGTAGCAGCATCTCGCAAATGCCAACTCGTTCCTATGCAGGCTACGCTTTGTATGACCGCTTTCCAGAATAGGCACACAGCTGACAACCTCTTACGGCAACTGAGGAAGATCATCGCAGAATGGCTTACCCCGATTGGACTCTCCTGGGGATTTGTGACATCGGACAACGCCAGCAATATTGTGCGTGCATTACAACTGGGCAAATTCCAGCACGTCCCATGTTTTGCACATACATTGAATTTGGTGGTGTAGAATTATTTAAAAAACGACAGGGGCGTGCAAGAGATGCTGTCGGTGGCCCGAAGAATTGCGGGCCACTTTCGGCATTCAGGCACCGCGTACAGAAGACTGGAGCACCACCAAACATTCCTGAACCTGCCCTGCCATCATCTGAAGCAAGAGGTGGTAACGAGGTGGAATTCAACCCTCTATATGCTTCAGAGGATGGAGGAGCAGCAAAAGGCCATTCAAGCCTATACATCTGCCCACGATATAGGCAAAGGAGGGGGAATGCACCTGACTCAAGCGCAGTGGAGAATGATTTCAACGTTGTGCAAGATTCTGCAACCCTTTGAACTTGCCACACGTGAAGTCAGTTCAGACACTGCCAGCCTGAGTCAGGTCATTCCCCTCATCAGGCTTTTGCAGAAGAAGCTGGAGACATTGAAGGAGGAGCTAAAACAGAGCGATTCCGCTAGACATGTGGGACTTGTGGATGGAGCCCTTAATTCACTTAACCAGGATTCACGGGTGGTCAATCTGTTGAAATCAGAGCACTACATTTTGGCCACCGTGCTCGATCCTAGATTTAAAACCTACGTTGTATCTCTCTTTCCGGCAGACACAAGTCTGCAGAGGTTCAAAGACCTGCTGGTGAGAAAATTGTCAAGTCAAGCGGAACGTGACCCGTCAACATCTCCTCCTTCACATTCTCCCGCAACTGGGGATGCGAGGAAAAGGCTAAGAATTCCGAGCCCACCTGCTGGCGGTGATGCAGGGCAGTCTGGAGCGAGTGCTGACATCCGGTCCGGACTGAAGGACCTGCCAATGATTACTGACATGTCGTCTACTGTCACTGCATATGATTCTCTCACCATGGAAAGAATGGTGGAGAATTATATGAGTGACCGCATCCAAGTAGGCACGTCAGACAGTCCATACGTATACTGGCAGGAAAAAGAGGCACTTTGGAGGCCCTTGCACAAACTGGCTTTATTCTACCTAAGTTGCCCTCCCTCCAGTGTGTACTCCGAAAGAGTGTTTAGTGCAGCCGCTCACCTTGTCAGCAATCGGTGTACGAGGTTACTTACAGAAAATGTGGAGAAGATGATGTTCATCAAAATGAATTATAATCAATTCCTCCGTGGAGACATTCACCAGCAGCAATTGCCTCCAGAAAGTACACGGGGACCTGAGATGGTGGATTCCAGTGGGAACGAATTAATAATCTGTGAGGAGGGGGATGTACACAGTGAAAGGGGTGAGGAATCGGAGGATGATGATGAGGTGGACATCTTGCCTCTGTAGAGCCAGTTTGTGCAAGGAGTGATTGATTGCTTCTTTTTTGGTGGGGGCACAAACCAACCAATCATTTCAGTCACAGTCGTGTGGCAGACCCTGTCGCTGAAATGATGGGTTCGTTAAAGTGTGCATGTCCTGTTTATACAACATAAGGGTGGGTGGGAGGGCCCAAGGACAATTCCATCTTGCACCTCTTTTTTCTTTCATTTTTCTTTGCATCATGTGCTGTTTGGGGACAATTTTTTGGAAGTGCCATCCTGTCTTGATTGACACTGCAGTGCCACTCCTAGATGGGCCAGGTGTTTGTGTCGGCCACTTGTGTCGCTTAGCTTAGTCACACAGCCACCTTGGTGCGCCTCTTTTTTTCTTTGCATCATGTGCTGTTTGGGGACAATTTTTTGGAAGTGCCATCCTGTCTTGATTGACACTGCAGTGCCACTCCTAGATGGGCCAGGTGTTTGTGTCGGCCACTTGTGTCGCTTAGCTTAGTCAAACAGCCACCTTGGTGCGCCTCTTTTTTTCTTTGCATCATGTGCTGTTTGGGGACTATTTTTTAAATCGGCCATCCTGTCTGACACTGCAGTGCCACTCCTAGATGGGCCAGGTGTTTGTGTCGGCCACTTGGGTCGCTTAGCTTAGTCATCCAGCGACCTCGGTGCAAATTTTAGGACTAAAAATAATATTGTGAGGTGTGAGGTGTTCAGAATAGACTGGAAATGAGTGGAAATTATGGTAATTGAGGTTAATAATACTATGGGATCAAAATGACCCCCGAATTCTATGATTTAAGTTGTTTTTTAGGGGTTTTTGAAAAAAACACCCGAATCCAAAACACACCCGAATCCGACAAAAAAATTTCGGTGAGGTTTTGCCAAAACGCGTCCGAATCCAAAACACGGCCGCGGAACCGAATCCAAAACACAAAACCCGAAAAATTTCCGGTGCACATCACTAGTTTATACATCATCTGGGACCTGTATATACATACCATATTACCTGAGGATTTAAAGAAACCATTATGAGACTTTTACTCCTAGAGTTTATTTAATTTTTCACTTATTTGATGAATCTTATTCACTCATCTTCAGTGGCTTGGTCTTGTTGCGAGCACAACTTTTCCATTCCTACATATGCACATGGGGTA
This sequence comes from Pseudophryne corroboree, assembly GCF_028390025.1. Classification (NCBI taxonomy): domain Eukaryota; kingdom Metazoa; phylum Chordata; class Amphibia; order Anura; family Myobatrachidae; genus Pseudophryne; species Pseudophryne corroboree. The sequence continues at coordinate 827,797,727 of NC_086445.1, read as the reverse complement.
TGCTGATTTATCATACAGTTTTATACAGGATGAGTATCCCTTATCCAACATGCTTGGGAAAATAAATATTTTGGATATCAGATTTTTCTGTATTTTGGAATAATTGCATACCATAATGAGATATCATGGCAATGGGACCTAAGTCTAAGTACAAAATGCATTTATGTTTCATATACACACAGCCTGAAGGTAATTTTAACCAATATTTTAATAACTTTGTGCATTAAACAAACTGTGTGTACATTCACACAATTCATTTATGTTTCATATACACATTATACACACAGCCTGAAGGTCATTTAATACAATATTTTTAATAACTTTGTGTATTAAACAAAGTTTGTGTACATTGAGCCATCAGAAAACAAAGGTTTCACTATCTCAGTCTCACTCAAAAAAAATTCAGTGTTTCGGAATATTTGGATATGGGATACTCAACCTGTACTATTATCTACTTTGTTACCTTTATTTTATTTTTTTTTACGGTTTTTATTAGAAAGAAGATGCAATACATTAATGTAGAGATAGCATAAATCATTAACATCAACAAGTTGGAAGAACATCCGAAGCACAGAGACAAGATCAAATAAGTAAAGGGCAAGAAGTGTCCAAAATATGTATTGCAAAACAGAGTTCAAATTAAGGAGTACAAAGAAATCCAAGGGAGATACAGTACAAGATAAGGAAGAAGGGAAGGTATAGTAAAGGTAGGAATATGTGGTGGCCGGAGTATCCAGACTCCAGGTCGACACAACCATTAGGTCGACATGGAAAAGGTTGGCATGGGATTTTCACATTTTGTATTCATTTTTTTAACTTTTTCATACTTTACAATCCACGTGGACTACAATTGGGAATGGTAACCTGTGCCGAGCGCAGCGGTAGCAGAGCGAGGCACCTTGCCAGAAGCATGGTGAGTGAAAACATGGTGCACTAATTAGGGTTCCCCGTCACTTTATGGAGATAACAACACCAAAAAAAACCATTAAAAACTCATGTTGACCTTTTTCCATGTCGACCTTGTTCATGTCGACCCTTTTCCTGTGATGACTAAGTCAATTTTGACCAATAGGTGTCGACCAAATGTGTGTCAACATACATATTGTCGACCCTGAGTCCCATACCCGGTGGCCGGTGGGGTGTGTCAAAGCTCTACAGTGACTATATATGGATGGTGAAAAAGGACAGTGAGGAATTCCAGTCACATAGGAAGCATACAGTATATTACCAATTAAATACAGTCAATATCTGGAGAAGAATTTATAATATATATATATATATTTTTTTTAATAGGCTGATTAGTTCTACTCCAAACATCCCAACCAGGTTGCACAATACTCAGTGAATCTGTCTGCCTTTATTTATGTTTGGAATGGGGGCAAAATAGAGGAAAAGGTATATCAGCCTTTTCCGGATTACATCATTGACCGCATTTGGGACATTTCTGAGCGCCAATTTGTATACATTATTAATTTGTATATTTACTGGTGAAGATATTCACTGGCAGAGGCTACTGTCAGAGAAATGGGGCTTCTCACTTTAGTCCTGTGGTTCCCAAACGTGGTCTTCAGGGCACCATAACAGTCCAGGTTTTAAGGATATCCATGCTTAAGCACAGCTGACATAATTACTACCTCAGACAATTTGATTATACCATATGTTCACAATCATGGATATCCTTAAAAACTAGACTGTTATGGTGCCTTTAGGACCAAACTGGACTTTAATCAGTAGAACACTGGATGATGTATATCAGCTGGTCTTCCTGATAAAGTTTACATACTGCTGAGAAACTCCTATGGAATGTTTCTTAAACAGGTGCATCTAACAGCATTTTCTACTTCTAAAGGGTAAAGAAGGCCATAGAAGGAGAGAGAGAATAAGTTGTATGCCAGGATCATAAGCCATAAACTCTATCCATAAAGGTGCCTAGGCCTAAAAAGGACTTATATTACAAAATACTGGAGATATATTTTGTTTTGGCACCTCCACAGTCTGTGTCATAAGGCCACAAAATGTCCAATTACTCAGTCATCCATGGAACAATATGAAACAATACTTAGAAATTTGTTTGCTAAACCTATATGACTTCCAGAGAAAGAGCAGAAAATTGTGCACTTCCACAATCTTGCTAAAGCTCTACTAAATAAACTCTATTAACTTCTTCCTAGTCTAGTTTATTCTAGCAGACTGCAGAATTAGTGTATGGAGATATCTGCATATATTCTGCTGTCACTGTCCCCAAATGACAGTAGCATGGCAATCATGATCTGTACATGCACTGACCTAAAAACATCAGTGATGTGCGTTAACATTGGGTTAAGTACATCTCTGAATTGGCCCCTCTGTAAATAGCTTGAAGCTAGTAAATATCTGAGCTTGATGGCCTTCTAAGAGACCACAGGGTTATTGGGAATTGCATGATAAGAATATGGTGCTTTTATAATATGGGATAGTTCTTTGTAAAGATGCACTAAGAATATTTGCTATGTCTTAAACATAAAATCCATTGCAGCATAAGGTTTTACTCCTTTATCTCTATCCAATACTACAACTACTTCATATGCTTATTAAGAATGTTGGGTTGTACCTTCATGTACTTAGACAACTTGTTGATATTCAATCTTGAGTTATCCATTGAAATAATCCCTGACACCATCTCTCACCTATACATATATACAGGTAATACCAGTAGGCACTTATAAAGGTTACATTCATTTCTTTCTGGAACGCACACTAGCTCTGCTATTGGCTGTTTAAAATAATGGAGAGCTGCATATGACCACGGCTACGTCCACCTATTGGAATGCGGTGGAACACATAACGGCCGGTTCCGGTATATGGAACACAGTGCAACATAAACCGCTCCAAAACCAGGCCAGCATTTTGTCTTATCTTTATTGTGTGATGGACTTGCAATTTCCCGATGGCGCCCAGGATGACAGGAAGTGGTTGGGTGGGGAGTTATCATTGCTAATTGATTTTTTTATTGAATGGGGTATATATATATGCCTCTGGGCACATAGACCACCATGCTTCTGAAGAATAACCCACTTTTATGGTTCGAAACACGTTAAGCATGGTGGCTATCAGAGACCCCTGAATGGACTAAGGCTGGTACGTGGAATGCTCTTTGAGACATTTGGACTAAGACCAATGGTTCCAGAACTTGATGGCATTCTTTACATTGTCCATGTGTGATGTACCCTATGTGTCCTGTTGGGAAAACCCTGTATATTTATAAGCGCATATCAATGGAATATTAAAAGCGGTCTATAATTGCCATCTGGTGTTGCATTAAGTTCTTCTCTTTTGAGTTACATGTTCCAAAGTGGAGTCACTCTGAAAAGAAGAAACTATAAATTGGGCACCAGAAAGCACATTTGGTTGAAATTGAGATCAAATCCTTTATTTAGACTTTCCTTTTATTGCTTTTTACTTGTTTTATTAAAAGAAATTAATGTAACCTTTAGAAGCGCCTATTGGTTTTACCTATATATGTAAAAAGAAAAGAATAGAGGACTACTAGAAATACACGTTGACGACGTAGACGGAGGTCCGGTTACTATGGTAAGCAACGCGACGGAGCGTACACAGAGCGCGCACGGAGATCCGGTTACCATGACTACGGACACGTCAGGGAGGTATAAAGAACGGGGTAATGGATATGCTCGGCCATCCTGAGGAAGCCTGCTGAGACAGGCGAAACTAGTTGATCGTGGAGCTATCAGTAACAGTCTGCCGGCAGACACCCGTTCACATACTTCCTGGGACATTGAAGTAAGTGGTTTGAGCTACATGGTTATCTAGATTGAGGATTTGGTTATCCCACTAAGAGTGACTTGTGTATATTCATACCGGAAGGACAACGTTTTGGCTGGTACAAACCGGGGAACCTGATGGGACAATTCCCTGCCTGATAGGTGACTATATTACAGCACCTGTTCTTACATCCTAAAACTGACTATTACTAACCTGAGGATTACAAATACTAATCCAGTGAGTAATTTGCTAATTTAGTGTATCACTGGTTTTTTATGTTGTATGTGGTTGTTTTGTCTGCATTAAGTATACCGGTATTAGGATTCACTAGTAATAACTTTTATTCAGATTTTCTGATCTTATTGGAACAAGTAAGGATCTCTCCTATACAGTTCACTTTTAATGTTTTGCCTTGTGTTAGGGAAATAAAATATATTTTTCATTTTTGAAATAACATTGGTGTTAGAGTTATTTTTACTCACCATCTCTATAGGTAGATACTATAGTGATAATTTACAGAGAGTACACTTGATGAAATTAGCGCTGGGAGACATTCTCTTATTTTTTACCTATATATGTATCAGTGTTTTAAGGTGTTGTGAACGTTGGTATAATTCAGACTGCCTTTACAGGTTCCCTGCGCATAAAGAGGTTCATTGCATTTTATACCATCCCTCACCGACCACTACTTCCTGAATCTATACATCACACATGATTCAGAGGTAGACACAGAAGTTCTCACATCAGCATCTATTGGCAGCTGCTGATGTGTGACTTTATGCAAATGCCGCTACAAAGTTCTTTTGTCTACATCTGTGGCCCAAATGTGCAAGGACTGAGATGCTCAATTTCAGCATCCAAAGACGCTGAAATATGACTTGGTGCATTTTTATACTCCACTATAGGTCACACCATCCATAACTGCACCAGCCATAACCAAAATTTTGTGGGCCCCATAGCAACATTTTGCAGGGGCCCCTCCCCGCTGCCTCTAGAGACACACCTCTCTCTGCAGCGGTTGTTCATTTTATGCCCCATAATATTGCCTAAATTCATTTTATGCAATATACAGTAATAGTGCCCTCTTTCATTTTATGCCCACAGTAGTGAGCTAGTTCACTTTATACCACAAAGTGCCACCAGTTCATATAATGCCCAATTAACAATATGCTCATTGTAATGCTGCCAGTACACATTATGCCACACGGGGTGGGGACTGACCAGTTCCTATGTGAGGGCAATACTTCCTAATGCAGGACATTATATTTGAGTGGAGATCTACTTAATTGAGTCACACTGTCCCTTACTGTGACAGTCCTAAAGTCTGAGCTCAGTGTCCCATCCCCCCCACTTCCCAGCTCCACAAAGGCTGTAAAAAGGAGAAGCCTACTCTCTGACAGTGCTGGGCTTACTGAATGGGCTCAGCTGTGTCTATGAGCATGAAACATGTTTGTGGGAGATGTATCATATCGGTGTGTGTCACGGCATGGCAGTGGCGATCGCCACGCTTACCCCTCTGTAGGTCTTGTTGGTGCTGGGGACCCCCACTTCATTGTGGCAGGGAAAGCAGTAAGTCACGCAGTCAATAGCGGAGAATTGGGATGTTTAAAAGGAAGCCCGAGGCAGTTCCCCGGTGCCTGAGTATCGTCGCTGCTGACGTCACTTTCCAGGCTCCTGGTGATTCTCCTCAGATACTTCTTGCTACCAGTGTGAATCTTTTATTGTCAGTACCAGTTCAGTCCGGAACACAGTACCAGTACCTGTATCATCCCGGTTTATTGTGTCAGTACCAATTCAGTCCGGAACACAGGGGCAGATTTATTAAGCTCGGTGATGTGATAAAGTGGAAGGTGATAAAGGACCAGCCAATCAGATCCTAACTACGATGTCACAGGCTGGGTTTGAAAAATGACAGTTAGGAGCTGACTGGCTGCTCCTTTATCACCTTCCAATTTATCACTTCACCGAGCTTAATAAATCTGCCCCACAGTACCTGTACCAGCCCAGTTCATTGTGTCAGTACCAATACTGCCTGGATCTCAGTATCCCAGATCCTATACTGCAAGCCCGGTGTTATCCAGTACCAGTCTGGATCGCTGTTACTGTTCCAAGTCATAGCCGGTATTAGCCCAGATTCCTGTTGCAAACCAGTTATATCTGGTACCAGCCCGGATCTCTGTTGCGATCCAGCTATGGGGGTCATTCCGAGTTGTTCGCTCGCTAGCTGCTTTTAGCAGCATTGCACACGCTAGGCCGCCGCCCTCTGGGAGTGTATCTTAGCTTAGCAGAATTGCGAACAAAAGATTAGCAGAATTGCGAATAGAAAATTCTTAGCAGTTTCTGAGTAGCTCGAGACTTACTTCTACATTGCGATCAGCTCAGCCCGTTTCGTTCCTGGTTTGACGTCACAAACACGCCCTGCGTTCGGTCAGCCACTCCCCTGTTTCTCCAGACACTCCCGCGTTTTATCCTGGCACGCCTGCATTTTTCCGCACACTCCCAGAAAACGGTCAGTTTCCGTCCAGAAACACCCACTTCCTGTCAATCACACTACGAACACTTCAACGATGAAAATTCTTCGTTCGGACGTGAGTAAATCTACTAAGTTTTGTGCTAAAATACTTAGCGCATGCGCACTGCGTACCATGCGCATGCGCACTGCGTACCATGCGCATGCGCATTTTTACCTTAATCGATCCATTGCGAAAAATCGGCAACGAGCGAACAACTCGGAATGACCCCCTATATCCGTTACCAGCCCGGATTCCTGTTGCTTACCAGTTATATCCGGTACCAGCCCGGATTCCTGTGGTGAACCAGTTATATCCGGTACCAGCCCGGACCTCAGTTGCAAGCCAGTTATATCCGGTACCAGCCCGGATCCCTGTTGTGAATCAGTTCTATCCTGTATCACTCTGGATCCCTGAGACAAGTCCAGTTCCAGTCCTACATTATCCATCATCATCCCACCTACACCTCTCCAGAAGTTGCATGCAGAGATCTTACATCCGACCCTCTCTGTTCCAGTACAGCCCCAGTTCCACTTCCCGACCATTGGAAGCTCCTCCAAGTACCCAGCCTACAAGTCCTGTGACAGTATACTCAGGCCCAATGGACTCGGAGGATCGGAACATGGTAGCGGGGGCCATCCAGAGTTTGGCTTCTCGGGTTCAGTCTCAGGAAGCAGCCCATGGACAGGTGCTGCAGTATCTAAGCGAGCTCTTGGAACGTCCGATTGAAATTCCTGCAACTGACTCTGGCTGCTTCATCTATGGTGGTTATTCCGACTCGATCGCTCGCTGCAGTTTATTGCAGCGATCGGGTCGGATCTGCACATGCGCCGGCGCTGCAGTGCACCGGCGCATGCCAGACGGCCGTAGGCCGTCGTTGCCTAACGATCGCCTCTGAGGCAGAGGCGGTCGCTGGGCGGGAAGGGGATGGATGGCGGCACGGTCCGGCCAACACAGGCGTGGCCGGACCGTTGGGGGGGCAGGCCGCGGCGGCTGCGTGATGTCACACTCTGCCGCTGCGACCCGGGGCAGCGAAGAGGGCCAGCCGCAGGAGCTGCACTGGCTGGGAGTAACTCCTGAGATGCAAAAGCATCGCCGTGTGCGATGCTTTTGCATTTCTGTGGGGGGCCGGCACTGACATGCGGCGCGGACTAGCCCTGTGCTGGGCGTCCCCCCGCATGTCTGAGTGCCTGATCGTAGCTGTGCTAAATTTAGCACAGCTACGATCAACTTGGAATGACCCCCTATGTCTGCTCCGGTAACGATTCCCAGAACTGCTCCGCCACAAGGTGCAGTCGGGTTTTGTTTGCAACTTCCAACAGCATCCCAGTATAACGGAGATCCTAAGCATTGCAGAGGATTTTTAAACCAATGCAGGGTTAATTTCGAATTGATTCTGGGTCCCATAGCATGGCATCCCTTGCATCCACTATAGTTATGCCCATGGCAGATGCAGTTTCTCTTTCCGTGTATGGTCTCCTATGTGAGCTCTCCAGCATCTGTGTATACAACCACTATCCCTGTTACAGTCCCATAACACACTAATCAGACAAACCATCTCCATGCATCTGTTTGGTCACCTATTTTTTTACCACTTTTATAATGTGAAAAAAAGAATAGTGGAATTTGGGCTCTTCACTAAAGATTGTGGCTGCCTCTTGACCTCACTAATGTGAACTATGTGAAATATATAAACAGGAGTGACCACACCATATCGACTGTGAGTACCGGAATGCAGATAATAATTCAGCATGGATCGCTAATTAGAGAATTTGCAAATCTATTGATTATTGAATGACTGCGCATGCGTAGCATTTGCATTGTGAGCATGTGCGGGGGAAATAGTGACAGAAAATGTGTACAGATCGTAAACACAATGTAACCACTGTTTGATTGACAAGAAGCCGGCGTTTCTGGTCGGAAACCTGCTGTTTTCTAGGTGTACAACAGACAGAGAGGAGGGGGGTGCAAATCCCCACCCCTAAATTCCCTTCCGCACACTGAAAATTACCTGTAACCATCCCTGAACCTATCTGGTAATAAAATTCAGAGAATTAGTCACAAATGTTTGCAAACACATGTTTAGCTGCTGGCCACGTCACGGCTTCTCCGATACAGCAGTCCTAACCTACATAATAGCAGTGCCCACATAGAGCCATGTCATTTGTCACAGTAGGCCTCATGATAAAGGCTATTACTAAAACACTTCCAGACAGAGAGCTAACTTACCCAGGAGCCACCCCCAGGATCTCCCATTGGCACTACAAGGAACAGCATGCCTTCCAAATGCTGCTCCCATTCAATGCCTCTTGCACACAAGCAGACAAACAATTTGGCAGTTGCTCAATCATACCTGGAGATAATTATATATCAGGTGCTGGAAGGGGGAGGGGTCACAGACAAACAACAGACAGAGAGGAGGGGGGTGCAAATCCCCACCCCTAAATTCCCTTCCGCACACTGAAAATTACCTGTAACCATCCCTGAACCTATCTGGTAATAAAATTCAGAGAATTAGTCACAAATGTTTGCAAACACATGTTTAGCTGCTGGCCACGTCACGGCTTCTCCGATACAGCAGTCCTAACCTACATAATAGCAGTGCCCACATAGAGCCATGTCATTGGTCACAGTAGGCCTCATGATAAAGGCTATTACTAAAACACTTCCAGACAGAGAGCTAACTTACCCAGGAGCCACCCCCAGGATCTCCCATTGGCACTACAAGGAACAGCATGCCTTCCAAATGCTGCTCCCATTCAATGCCTCTTGCACACAAGCAGACAATTTGGCAGTTGCTCAATCATACCTGGAGATAATTATATATCAGGTGCTGGAAGGGGGAGGGGTCACAGACAAACAACAGACAGAGAGGAGGGGGGTGCAAATCCCCACCCCTAAATTCCCTTCCGCACACTGAAAATTACCTGTAACCATCCCTGAACCTATCTGGTAATAAAATTCAGAGAATTAGTCACAAATGTTTGCAAACACATGTTTAGCTGCTGGCCACGTCACGGCTTCTCCGATACAGCAGCCCTAACCTACATAATAGCAGTGCCCACATAGAGCCATGTCATTTGTCACAGTAGGCCTCATGATAAAGGCTATTACTAAAACACTTCCAGACAGAGAGCTAACTTACCCAGGAGCCACCCCCAGGATCTCCCATTGGCAATACAAGGAACAGCACGCCTTCCAAATGCTGCTTCCATTCAATGCCTCTTGCACACAAGCAGACAAACAATTTGGCAGTTGCTCAATCATACCTGGAGATAATTATATATCAGGTGCTGGAAGGGGGAGGGGTCACAGACAAACAACAGACAGAGAGGAGGGGGGTGCAAATCCCCACCCCTAAATTCCCTTCCGCACACTGAAAATTACCTGTAACCATCCCTGAACCTATCTGGTGATAAAATTCAGAGAATTAGTCACAAATGTTTGCAAACACATGTTTAGCTGCTGGCCACGTCACGGCTTCTCCGATTACAGCAGTCCTAACCTACATAATAGCAGTGCCCACATAGAGCCAAGTCATTTGTCACAGTAGGCCTCATGATAAAGGCTATTACTAAAACACTTCCAGACAGAGAGCTAACTTACCCAGGAGCCACCCCCAGGATCTCCCATTGGCACTACAAGGAACAGCATGCCTTCCAAATGCTGCTCCCATTCAATGCCTCTTGCACACAAGCAGACAAACAATTTGGCAGTTGCTCAATCATACCTGGAGATAATTATATATCAGGTGCTGGAAGGGGGAGGGGTCACAGACAAACAACAGACAGAGAGGAGGGGGGTGCAAATCCCCACCCCTAAATTCCCTTCCGCACACTGAAAATTACCTGTAACCATCCCTGAACCTATCTGGTAATAAAATTCAGAGAATTAGTCACAAATGTTTGCAAACACATGTTTAGCTGCTGGCCACGTCACGGCTTCTCCGATACAGCAGTCCTAACCTACATAATAGCAGTGCCCACATAGAGCCATGTCATTTGTCACAGTAGGCCTCATGATAAAGGCTAAAACACTTCCAGACAGAGAGCTAACTTACCCAGGAGCCACCCCCAGGATCTCCCATTGGCACTACAAGGAACAGCATGCCTTCCAAATGCTGCTCCCATTCAATGCCTCTTGCACACAAGCAGACAGACAATTTGGCAGTTGCTCAATCATATCTGGAGATAATTATATATCAGGTGCTAGAAGGGGGAGGGGTCACAGACAAACAACAGACAGAGAGGAGGGGGGTGCAAATCCCCACCCCTAAATTCCCTTCCGCACACTGAAAATTACCTGTAACCATCCCTGAACCTATCTGGTAATAAAATTCAGAGAATTAGTCGCAAATGTTTGCAAACACATGTTTAGCTGCTGGCCACGTCACAGCTTCTCCGATACAGCAGTCCTAACCTACATAATAGCAGTGCCCACATAGAGCCATGTCATTTGTCACAGTAGGCCTCATGATAAAGGCTATTACTAAAACACTTCCAGACAGAGAGCTAACTTACCCAGGAGCCACCCCCAGGATCTCCCATTGGCACTACAAGGAACAGCATGCCTTCCAAATGCTGCTCCCATTCAATGCCTCTTGCACACAAGCAGACAGACAATTTGGCAGTTGCTCAATCATACCTGGAGATAATTATATATCAGGTGCTAGAAGGGGGAGGGGTCACAGACAAACAACAGACAGAGAGGAGGGGGGTGCAAATCCCCAACCCTAAATTCCCTTCCGCACACTGAAAATTGCCTGTAACCATCCCTGAACCTATCTGGTAATAAAATTCAGAGAATTAGTCACAAATGTTTGCAAACACATGTTTAGCTGCTGGCCACGTCACGGCTTCTCCGATACAGCAGTCCTAACCTACATAATAGCAGTGCCCACATAGAGCCATGTCATTTGTCACAGTAGGCCTCATGATAAAGGCTATTACTAAAACACTTCCAGACAGAGAGCTAACTTACCCAGGAGCCACCCCCAGGATCTCCCATTGGCACTACAAGGAACAGCATGCCTTCCAAATGCTGCTCCCATTCAATGCCTCTTGCACACAAGCAGACAAACAATTTGGCAGTTGCTCAATCATACCTGGAGATAATTATATATCAGGTGCTGGAAGGGGGAGGGGTCACAGACAAACAACAGACAGAGAGGAGGGGGGTGCAAATCCCCACCCCTAAATTCCCTTCCGCACACTGAAAATTACCTGTAACCATCCCTGAACCTATCTGGTAATAAAATTCAGAGAATTAGTCACAAATGTTTGCAAACACATGTTTAGCTGCTGGCCACGTCACGGCTTCTCCGATACAGCAGTCCTAACCTACATAATAGCAGTGCCCACATAGAGCCATGTCATTTGTAACAGTAGGCCTCATGATAAAGGCTATTACTAAAACACTTCCAGACAGAGAGCTAACTTACCCAGGAGCCACCCCCAGGATCTCCCATTGGCACTACAAGGAACAGCATGCCTTCCAAATGCTGCTCCCATTCAATGCCTCTTGCACACAAGCAGACAAACAATTTGGCAGTTGCTCAATCATACCTGGAGATAATTATATATCAGGTGCTGGAAGGGGGTGGGGTCACAGACAAACAACAGACAGAGAGGAGGGGGGTGCAAATCCCCACCCCTAAATTCCCTTCCGCACACTGAAAATTACCTGTAACCATCCCTGAACCTATCTGGTAATAAAATTCAGAGAATTAGTCACAAATGTTTGCAAACACATGTTTAGCTGCTGGCCACGTCACGGCTTCTCCGATACAGCAGTCCTAACCTACATAATAGCAGAGCCCACATAGAGCCATGTCATTTGTCACAGTAGGCCTCATGATAAAGGCTATTACTAAAACACTTCCAGACAGAGAGCTAACTTACCCAGGAGCCACCCCCAGGATCTCCCATTGGCACTACAAGGAACAGCATGCCTTCCAAATGCTGCTCCCATTCAATGCCTCTTGCACACAAGCAGACAAACAATTTGGCAGTTGCTCAATCATACCTGGAGATAATTATATATCAGGTGCTGGAAGGGGGAGGGGTCACAGACAAACAACAGACAGAGAGAAGGGGGGTGCAAATCCCCACCCCTAAATTCCCTTCCGCACACTGAAAATTACCTGTAACCATCCCTGAACCTATCTGGTAATAAAATTCAGAGAATTAGTCACAAATGTTTGCAAACACATGTTTAGCTGCTGGCCACGTCACGGCTTCTCCGATACAGCAGTCCTAACCTACATAATAGCAGTGCCCACATAGAGCCATGTCATTTGTCACAGTAGGCCTCATGATAAAGGCTATTACTAAAACACTTCCAGACAGAGAGCTAACTTACCCAGGAGCCACCCCCAGGATCTCCCATTGGCACTACAAGGAACAGCATGCCTTCCAAATGCTGCTCCCATTCAATGCCTCTTGCACACAAGCAGACAAACAATTTGGCAGTTGCTCAATCATACCTGGAGATAATTATATATCAGGTGCTGGAAGGGGGAGGGGTCACAGACAAACAACAGACAGAGAGGAGGGGGGTGCAAATCCCCACCCCTAAATTCCCTTCCGCACACTGAAAATTACCTGTAACCATCCCTGAACCTATCTGGTAATAAAATTCAGAGAATTAGTCACAAATGTTTGCAAACACATGTTTAGCTGCTGGCCACGTCACGGCTTCTCCGATACAGCAGTCCTAACCTACATAATAGCAGTGCCCACATAGAGCCATGTCATTTGTCACAGTAGGCCTCATGATAAAGGCTATTACTAAAACACTTCCAGACAGAGAGCTAACTTACCCAGGAGCCACCCCCAGGATCTCCCATTGGCACTACAAGGAACAGCATGCCTTCCAAATGCTGCTCCCATTCAATGCCTCTTGCACACAAGCAGACAGACAATTTGGCAGTTGCTCAATCATACCTGGAGATAATTATATATCAGGTGCTGGAAGGGGGAGGGGTCACAGACAAACAACAGACAGAGAGGAGGGGGGTGCAAATCCCCACCCCTAAATTCCCTTCCGCACACTGAAAATTACCTGTAACCATCCCTGAACCTATCTGGTAATAAAATTCAGAGAATTGGTCACAAATGTTTGCAAACACATGTTTAGCTGCTGGCCACGTCACGGCTTCTCCGATACAGCAGTCCTAACCTACATAATAGCAGTGCCCACATAGAGCCATGTCATTTGTCACAGTAGGCCTCATGATAAAGGCTATTACTAAAACACTTCCAGACAGAGAGCTAACTTACCCAGGAGCCACCCCCAGGATCTCCCATTGGCACTACAAGGAACAGCATGCCTTCCAAATGCTGCTCCCATTCAATGCCTCTTGCACACAAGCAGACAAACAATTTGGCAGTTGCTCAATCATACCTGGAGATAATTATATATCAGGTGCTGGAAGGGGGAGGGGTCACAGACAAACAACAGACAGAGAGGAGGGGGGTGCAAATCCCCACCCCTAAATTCCCTTCCGCACACTGAAAATTACCTGTAACCATCCCTGAACCTATCTGGTAATAAAATTCAGAGAATTAGTCACAAATGTTTGCAAACACATGTTTAGCTGCTGGCCACGTCACGGCTTCTCCGATACAGCAGTCCTAACCTACATAATAGCAGTGCCCACATAGAGCCATGTCATTTGTCACAGTAGGCCTCATGATAAAGGCTATTACTAAAACACTTCCAGACAGAGAGCTAACTTACCCAGGAGCCACGCCCAGGATCTCCCATTGGCACTACAAGGAACAGCATGCCTTCCAAATGCTGCTCCCATTCAATGCCTCTTGCACACTAGCAGACAAACAATTTGGCAGTTGCTCAATCATACCTGGAGATAATTATATATCAGGTGCTGGAAGGGGGAGGGGTCACAGACAAACAACAGACAGAGAGGAGGGGGGTGCAAATCCCCACCCCTAAATTCCCTTCCGCACACTGAAAATTACCTGTAACCATCCCTGAGGCCTACTGTGACAAATGACATGGCTCTATGTGGGCACTGCTATTATGTAGGTTAGGATTGCTGTATCGGAGAAGCCGTGACGTGGCCAGCAGCTAAACATGTGTTTGCAAACATTTGTGACTAATTCTCTGAATTTTATTACCAGATAGGTTCAGGGATGGTTACAGGTAATTTTCAGTGTGCGGAAGGGAATTTAGGGGTGGGGATTTGCACCCCCCTCCTCTCTGTCTGTTGTTTGTCTGTGACCCCTCCCCCTTCCAGCACCTGATATATAATTATCTCCAGGTATGATTGAGCAACTGCCAAATTGTTTGTTTTCTAGGTGTGTCAGAAAAAAACGCAGGTGTGTCCAGGTGTTTTTGATGTCAGCGCAGACCACTTTCAGCCTGTCTCAGGGGGTAAATCAGACCTGATTGCTCGCTAGCGATTTTTGCAGCTCTGCGATCAGGGCAGAACTGCGCATGCATATGCACCGCAATGCGCAGGCATGTCGCATGGGTACAAAATGGATCATTGCTGTGCGATGGGTTTTACGAAGAATCTATTCGTACAGCCGATCGCAAGGAGATTGACAGGAAGAAGGCGTTTGTGGGTGGCAACTGACCGTTTTCTGGGAGTGGTTGGAAAAACGGAGGCGTAGCCAAGCGTTTGCAGGGCGGGTGTCTGACGTCAATTCCGGCCCCAGACAGGCTGAAGTGATCGCAGCGGCTGAGTAAGTCCTGGGCAATTCAGAAACTGCACAAATCATTTTTTGTACCGCTCGGCTGCACATGCGATCGCACACTTGCACAGATAAAATACACTCCCCGGTGGGCGGCGACTATGCGAACGCAGGACTGCAAAAAACAGCTAGTGAGTGATCAGGTCTGAATTAGCCCCTCAGTCGCAAATCATTGGCAGCCTCAGACCTACTCACATTTGCTCAAACAGCAAAGATTCTTCAATGTTCCGGTAATTGCGTATGCACCTGCTACACATTGTGGCATTTTTTTCACGTTCTTTATTTCATGTACATGAGATCAACAGCACACCAACTGGGCGAAATAAGAAGGAATAATACCCATAGATGGACATCTATCTGTAATATTTTTTACCAAGATATTCATTGACTACATCTATATTCCTATGACTGGCATAGTAGTGCTATCTTCCTCATCACCCTGTAATGCCCACTACATATCCAATACACTTCTCCATGTTTGCACCTGAAATTACACCTGCGAACCTGTATGGACACAATCATGACACATGCAAAAAATCAATCAACTATGTCCGACATACTGTAGGCAGTGCATACACCTCTGAATCATGCCCACTCTCACTCACTGAGACACACACACACATACACACGTATATATACATACAGTATATATATATATATATATATCAACCACTGAAAAATCCCACACTCATCACCACACCCAGACACTACAGCACAAAATTCCCCTTGCTCACCACCACTTCTTGACATCATACATCACACACAAAAAACATTCCTCACTGAAAACCACCCACTATCACTCACTGACACTATACTGTACCTCTCACGCTAAAAAAGCTTTGACTTACTACAGCTGCCTGACACCATACCTCACCCACTATACTTTCATTACACTATATCTAATCCACTGCATAGAGGGCCAGTGCTAGGGTATTTAGTGCCCCCCTACAAACTATAAATGTGTGCCCTCCTACAAGGGAGAAGTAGAGGGTGACAAGGAAAAGCAGAGGGTGATGTCTGGGAGAGGTTGAGTGACAGGAGGAAGAGGGTGATGTGGAGATAGTGACACCAAGGAGAGGCAGAGGGTGACAGGGAGAGGGTGAGGGAGTTGGTGACGGGAAAGATATTGGGATACAGGGAGAGGAAGAGGGTGACAGGAAGAAGAAGATGGGGAGAGGCAGTAAGTGATGGGGTGAGACAGTGGATGACTGCAGGGAATAGGCGACAGGTAGAGGTTGATAGGAGATAGAGGTGATGGGGAGAGATAGTGGGAGACGGAGCGGCAGCGGGTGACAGGGAGAGGCAGAGGATGATGCCTTGGACGTGCGTGCAAGTGGAGATGGGCGGCCGGGAGGGAGAGGTGTATGTGTGTGTCACATGGCTGTGTGTACCATGTCGTGGACTTTCCTCGCAGCCACCGGTGCTAAGATCCCACGACATCATCATCTATATCTATATATATTTCTCTCTCTCTCTCTCTCTCTCTCTATATATATATATATATATATATATAGGGAGAGCCATGCCACCAACATAATTTGGCCCCACACCCCTCCAGGGGAACCTGGGATGTTGTTGTACCGGCGCCCAGGATTTCTCTTGGCAGCCCTGCATATGCCCTGTTTTGTACTATAAGATAAGATTGGTTTATGTTTTAAGGTCTATGGTGTTTGTACTGCACTGTGACATACTAATCCTGACTATGTTGTCTTATACTTTGTTAACCCCTTCAGCAATATACAATACACATGTGTTTGTATGGGTGGATTGTGTGTGGAAGACGTGGGTGCATTGGGCTTAATTCATATTTATAGGCAAACCTGGTGGTTTGCGTACAAACACGATGCTTGGGGATCTGCGCAGGCACAAGTCACGTTCTACGCATATGCAGAATGGGTCTTGTGATGTCGCTCGCAGCAACCTGTCAGCCGCAGCATGACTTACATGCTGCAGCATTTGGAGTGCGGAGTGGGGGCAGGACCTGGCACCATTCTTCAAAACAGGGTGATAAGGTGTGACAGGTCCACTGGGTATCTGGATTTTATAGCCAGCCTCAGTCAGCTTCAGCTTGTGCAGGCTGGCTGGTGCCTGAAACTATCAGTAATCACAACCGATGGTCATGATGGTTGCAATGGTGAGCCAAGGCTGCATCATCAGATGCAGCACTTGGATCCTCACTAATGGAAACAGGCAGCTTCTATCTCCTACAGGCGCTTCCTGCTACATTAGAACACTAATTAGGCAGAATTGCACAGCCGCTTCCTTACAAACATGAATCAGGCGCATTGTCTGATCTTCACTGTACATTTCCTCATAAAGCCTTCCTCTTGTTCTACCTTCCCCACATCTGTGGAAAATACAAGGGTAAATTGTGCAAAATACTGTATGGAAGCAGCGTTAATGCAAAAGCATGGACAAGGATAGGAATAATTTATACAATCCAAGAAGATTAGATAGTGAAGTGGGCCTAGTAACTACGATAGAGGGTGATTCTGCCTATCTTTATGTAACTTTAACAAATAACTGTGTCAGATTTTTTTTTTTTAAATCAGTAATTTCCGCACATACTGATAAAGAAGAATATAAATGCATTGAGATTTATTGTCTGATTTGCCAGTATTTCAGGTGTCTTACTGTGGATTTTCTGGATACTCATGTCAAGATTTTGATTCTAGTCTATTACAATATAGCAAGTAAAAAAGTAATTCTGCTTGGTCTCCATTACGCGCATATCATATGTTGCTAAGATATCTAGTACAAGATTATACGTTTGGAGCACTGAGTACCAGGTTTCCAGCCTAGCAACCTGTTAAAATCATCATTAGCAGGACATTTTCCAGTCATACACTGCTAAACATCCACACTGCGTCCATTTTAGGACATTATCAAATGTCATGACTAATGACTGACTTCTGTACTTGGCAAATGGGGGAGACATATCAAGCCTTGGAGAGACATAAAACGGAGAACTTGCCTAAAGGAGCCAGTCAGCTTCTAACTGTCATTTATGTAGCACAGTCTTTGAAATGACAGTTAGATCCTCATTAGTTGCTAAGGGCAACTACTCCAGTTGATCTCTCTCCAATCTTTATTAATCCTGCACAAAGCCACTCACTGGGGCCTTTTCAGTGACAATGACACCTGTGAAGTTAAAATCATCTCTAAAACATAGAAACATAGAATGTAATGGCAGATAAGAAACAATTGGCCCATGTAGTCTGCCCTAAACACATGTACAAGCACACACTTATGCACTAGGCTTAATTTTTGTAGGGAGACAGTATATATTTGGATTGTGGAAGGAAACCGGGATACCCGAAGGAAACCCACGCAAGCACAGGGAGAATACACAAACTCCACACAGTTAGGGCCATGGAGGGGAATCAAACTCATCACCTCAGTAATGTGAAGCAGTAATGCTAAAAATTATACCATCTGCCTCTATGCTTATGCCTGGTTTTATATCCATCATTATTATTGGTGTGCACTTGCACCAGTTTTATACTAGGTGCAGCAGATCTGTATGAAGACTGGTGTATTTATGAATGCGCACAACTCAGTATACTGTAGCTCACAATTCCATCAACACACCTTGCTAAACATTGCCTAGGTGCGAAATCTCCATTGTCACCCAGTTTTGTACCTTCCGCTGCTAGTAGACTGAGTTACATATGAGTGAGTATCTGCATCACCCACATTAGCGTATGCTCAACTCCAAAGCATACACTGTGCGAGAGCACAAGAGATATGCTCCATAAAACTGACTTGCATTCATCTCTGCCTCAGCCCAACTAAGCTCTAGCTTTTCCATCGTCTGGATTGGCTGGATGTATATACCTACTTCCTTGCACCAGTCCTGTATTTTACTTCACCTTGTGAGTGGAATCTGGGCAATCAGATCCAAACTGCGCATGTATATGCACCACAATGCGCCGGCGCATTGCACAACAGCAACAGGCATCGGCGCCTAGCAATGGGATGGTGCGAAAAATTCGAACGCACGGGTGTTTGCAAGGTGATTGACAGGAAGAGACTGTTTGTGGGTGGCAACTGACCGTTTTCCAGGAGTGTCCGGAAAAATGCAGGTGGGCTAAGGCGTTTTCAGGGAGGGTGTCTGACGTCAGCTCCGGCCCCGATCAGCAGGATTCTATCACACAGGAAGAGTAAGTTCTGGGCTGCACAGAGACTGCACAAAATCAGTTTGTGCAGCTCTGCTACACATGCGATCGCACACTTGCACAGCGATTTAACCCTTCCCCTGTAGGCGGTGACTATCTGATCGCAGGGCAGCAAATAATGCAACCCAGCGATCAGATCTGAATTAGGCCCTCTGTTCTTTCGTATATGTATATAGGAAAAAAGACAAGTATTCACAAATTTCATATGGATGAGAGCTTGTCTTTTCTTCTTGTTCTTACTACCTAAGTTCTTCATGTTCTTATAGTGCACCATAACTATTATATATTTATAGGAAATATTGACAAGTGGCATTACACCTGTTGTAGAAATCCAAGCATTCCCTTTCAGCTGAAAAGACTTCTTGTAATTACACAATTGTTGCAGAACCCATGTTTTCAGATACATCCTGCAGGTTGACATCATATTTGTAATTATTCTTGAAAATGTACTTAATTATATGAATCCAATTTTCAGCAAGACATCTTTTTGACTAGAGCTTTTCATTCCACAACAGTGTGAGAAACAGGATTTCACGAAGTCTTTCTGTAAGCACCAAATATGTTGTAATTATTTAATGAAAAGTCAGTAACAATAACAATCATGCAAGATAATACACATACTCTTAATTATAATTACTATTCTTAATTATGAATACACTTAGTTGCTACTATAATGGTTCTACCCAGAGACAAATATAGACGGGCAATTCAATTATCTGTATTGTTGACAAAGTGCCATTAGGACTCTGTGTAGATGGTCGCAAAGCTGGTGCACAGGAAAATGAGCAATGTAGGGATGATGATCAGTGATAGGCTGATACCTGAATTGTAAAATTGTTGTCATTAACAAGTGATATGGATAACTGTCAAAGACAAGTATCAATTCAAAATGGTTGAAAGAAATGAAAATTAAGTTCTTTGCAATAGTGCCCAGACTTTGCTATGTCTCATAAGCAGGGGTTAAAGTGGGGGGGACGAGGTGGAACTGAGTTCCACCATCTGTAATGGTAGGGGGAACTTGTTCCACCACCTCCATTGCCCTGCAAAGTAATTCCAACAGAAAAACCTGCCCCATCACCTACATCAATAGATGATACAAGTGGTGCTAGTGTTACTGATGAGCTGTAGCCACCTCCTTCTTCCTCAGGTCCTGGTGGCTCCATGGTCCTCCTCCATTTACAGACCACCCCTCCTGGTATTCACACACGCTGTGTCTGTTGGACAGCAACCCTCCTCAGGTCCAAGTGGCTTAATTTTACAGCACGGTGTATGTTATGTCATGCAGTCACCGCTGTTGAAGTGAAGAAGAGTCATGAAGAGGTGCAGGCTCTGTGCATTTTGTAGACAAGATGAGATGGGGCTGGAGATGTGTATAAGGGACACTACTGTGGGCAATATGGGAATAAGCAGCACTACTGTGGTCATTGGGGGGAGATTCAAATGTTTGAAAAGTCGGTTGGGTGTCAGTTTTTTCCTGTCTGTTAGATAGGAAAAAACAGACTCCCAACTGACTTTTCAAACATTTGAATCTCCCCCATTACGTGTAAGGAGCACTACAACTGTGGGCATTATGTGTAAGGGGCACTACTACTGTACTGTGGGAATTATGTATAAGGGGCACTACTGTGGACATTGTATATAAGAGACACTACTGTGTGGCATAACATGTATAGAGGGTACCATTTTGTAGTGCAATGTGAATAAAGGGCACTACTAAGTGATGTAACCTGAATAAGGGGTATTACTATGTGGTGTACCACGAATCAGGGATACTACATGTGATGTAATGTGAATAAGATTGTGCTACTCTGTGGTGTAATTTGAATTGGGGTACTATTATCTGACCACACTGCTTCCTTGTGAGATCAGTGTCCCTTTATAAAGTTTGGGAAGTAGGGTACTAATTTACAGTTTGCAGGGGGGTGTTGAAAACGCTAGCACTGGCTCTGGCTCCGTGCGTGTGTGTGTGTGTGGGGGGGGGGGGGGGGTAGGTGGCGGTGAAAATGAGTTCCACAACCTCTCCAGGACCACTTTAAGCAGCTCATAAGCTTCCGGGATGCTACCAACAATCAACTTTTAGAAAAAAGCACATGTTAAATATAACAGTAGTCTATTGAACCAAGAAATGTTATCACAATCCATGTCATTGTTTAGTCTATGGTAATTCTGATTGGTCTTTTAATTTATATATTGTGCTCATAGAAACAGAAGCAACAGCAAATTGCCCTGCAGTAGTTGAGACATTTCATCAGTATAACCACATTTATATGTACCTCACAGCAGGGACACTTTAAGAGAGGAGGAGTCCCGTGTCCAACCTCCTCCGTTAGGGCCCCCTCCTCTCTCCTGGGAGAGCTGTAGAGTTTGAGCACTAGAGGGCTCAGACTCTACTGCGCATGCGCAGGTCACCAGGAAATGGGCGCAGCGGCCATTTTCCCAGTGATTTCTCTACTGCACAAGTGCAGAACTCTGTGAAAATGGCCACTGCGCCATTTTCACAGGGTTTCAACAGTGTCGGTGACGTCGGCGCAGGACTCTGATGAGGTGCAGCGTGTGCGGTGTGTACCCTTGTGCACTGAACACACTGCACCCATTATAGATACGCCAGTGCCTCACAGGGTGAAACTGGATCTCAGTGAGGGAATCCTGCCTCCTCTTCACAAAACTAGCTCCCGTCAAGGGACAGCCACCAAGCATATCAGCCATAAAACACCTAGGAAAGCACCTGACCTGTTTATGACTGATATGCTTGGTGGCTGCCTCGCATTTAAAAGCCTGTGTGCACAGGTGAGCTTCAGACCAGGAAGCATATCTTAAGGTTAAGGGCAGATGTACTAAGCCTTGGAGTGTGATACAGTGGGGAGAGATAAAGTACCAGAAAATCAGCTTCTAACTGCCATTTTTCAAACACAGGCCTAGCTTTATCAAGCCTTGGAGAGTGATAAATTGCACTGTGATAAAGTACCAACCACCCAGCTGTTGACTGTCATTTTTCAAACACAGCCTGTAACATGACAGTTAGGAGCTGATTGGCTGGTACTTTATCACCGTGCTATTTATCACTGTCCAAGGCTTGATAAGTCTGGGCCACAGTCTGTAACATGACAGTTGTGAGCTGATTGGCTGGCATTTTATCACTCTCCACTTTCTCACTCTCCAAGAATTTGTACATCTGACAGCAATTACATCTGACAGCAGTACATGTGACAGCAATTGGCTTGGCATGTTTATATTTCTATTTCTGAGTGATAGAGTAAAACTTAGACAAAAATGAGTTCCCTTGCACTGCAAGCTTAATTGTGATCAATGCCATATATACTGTATGTACAGTACTGTGCAAAAGCTTTAGGCAGGTGTGGAAAAAATGCTGCAAAGTATGAATGCTTTCAAAAATAGAAGTGTTGATATGACTCCTTGTTCTTCTTTACACTGAAGATAGTTCTTAATGACATTGGCTGTATGGATCTTTGTCCTGTTGCACAATAAATTTGAAGCCAATCAGATGCCTCCCTGATCAGAAGTATCTGCAGATGTAAAGAAGAACAAAGAGTCCTGGAAGTGATGATATGAGTCTGTCTGGGATTACTCTGTCATTGAGTCTGTCTGGGATTACATAATAGACAGAAGGATTTGAGCAAGCCTACATCCATAGAAGATTTGTGGATATTTCTCCAAGATGTTTGAAACAACCTCCCTGCTGAGTTCTTTTAAAAACTGTGTGCAACTGTACCTAGAAGAATTGATGCTGCAAAAGGTGGTCACGCCAAATATTGACTTGATTGAGTCTTCCCTTTTGTTTATTCAGTTTGCATTTTGTCAATTGATAAAAATAAACTATTAACACATCTATTTTTGAAAGCATTTTCACTTTGCAGCATTATTTCCACATCTGCCTAAAACATTTGCATAGTACAATATATATATATATATATATATATATATATATATATATTTAAAACTAATTCCAATAAGGCTGCACCCTGGAGGCTCCAAAAGTAGTGAAGCAGGCAGTGTCTATTATCAACGTTTTGTTGCACGGCCACCCTTTCGTCAGGACACACACAAGTGTATGGTGCACATACAGTGTATATATACATAACGTGGCTGTCTCTGTGTCATAGTATCTGAGGTTGAAAAAAGACAATTGTCCATCGAGTTCAACCTATTTGTGGTCTCCTATGCATGATGATTTGACTAAAATTTCTGACTGATGCTGCTGTCAGCCGTTGCATTTTATCCCTATTTATAGTAACTACAATGCATGACTATGCACCATACCCCTGGATATCCTTATCCATTAGGAATTTATCTAACCCATTCTTAAATGTGTTGACAGATTCCGCCATTACAACTCCCTCAGGCAGGGAATTCCAAACACGTATTGTCCTTACCGTGAAAAAGCCTTTACGCCGTATTGTGCGGAATCTCCTCTCCTCTAACCTGAGCGAGTGTCCACGAGTCCTCTGTGTTGATCTAACCAAAAACAGGTCCCACGCAAGCTCTGTGTATTGTCCCCTTATATATTTGTAGATGTTGATCATATCCCCTCTTAGTCTCTGCTTTTCCAATGTAAACATTAGAGATGAGCGGGTTCGATTTCTCTGAATCCAAACCCGCACGAACTTCATGTTTTTTTTCACGGGTCCGAGCGACTCGGATCTTCCCGCCTTGCTCGGTTAACCCGAG
The DNA here is from genome assembly GCF_028390025.1 of Pseudophryne corroboree. NCBI lineage: Eukaryota > Metazoa > Chordata > Amphibia > Anura > Myobatrachidae > Pseudophryne > Pseudophryne corroboree. Next base: position 827,773,871 of record NC_086445.1, on the reverse strand, counting down.
CGCGCCCGAACGTCATCATGACGCTGTCGGATTCTCGCGAGGCTCGGATTCTATCGCGAGACTCGGATTCTATATAAGGAGCCGCGCGTCGCCGCCATTTTCACACGTGCATTGAGATTGATAGGGAGAGGACGTGGCTGGCGTCCTCTCCGTTTAGAATAGATTAGAGAGACACTTGATTTACTAATTTTGGGGAGCATTAGGAGTACTCAGTACAGTGCAGAGTTTTGCTGATAGTGACCACCAGTTTTATTTATAATCCGTTCTCTGCCTGAAAAAAGCGATACACAGCACACAGTGACTCAGTCACATACCATATCTGTGTGCACTGCTCAGGCTCAGGCCAGTGTGCTGCATCATCTATTATCTATATATAATATTATATATATCTGATTATCTGTCTGACTGCTCAGCTCACACAGCTTATAATTGTGGGGGAGACTGGGGAGCACTACTGCAGTGCCAGTTATAGGTTATAGCAGGAGCCAGGAGTACATAATATATTATATAGTGAGTGACCACCAGACACACAGTGCAGTTTATTTAATATATCCGTTCTCTGCCTGAAAAAAGCGATACACACAGTGACTCAGTCAGTCACATACCATATCTGTGTGCACTGCTCAGGCTCAGGCCAGTGTGCTGCATCATCTATATATATTATATATCTGTCTGACTGCTCAGCTCACACAGCTTATAATTGTGGGGGAGACTGGGGAGCACTACTGCAGTGCCAGTTATAGGTTATAGCAGGAGCCAGGAGTACATAATATTATATTAAAACAGTGCACACTTTTGCTGCAGGAGTGCCACTGCCAGTGTGACTAGTGACCAGTGACCTGACCACCAGTATATATAATATTAGTAGTATACTATCTCTTTATCAACCAGTCTATATTAGCAGCAGACACAGTACAGTGCGGTAGTTCACGGCTGTGGCTACCTCTGTGTCGGCACTCGGCAGCCCGTCCATAATTGTATATACCACCTAACCGTGGTTTTTTTTTCTTTCTTTATACATACATACTAGTTACGAGTATACTATCTCTTTATCAACCAGTCTATATTAGCAGCAGACACAGTACAGTGCGGTAGTTCACGGCTGTGGCTACCTCTGTGTCGGCACTCGCCAGCCCGTCCATAATTGTATATACCACCTAACCGTGGTTTTTTTTTCTTTCTTTATACATACATACTAGTTACGAGTATACTATCTCTTTATCAACCAGTCTATATATTAGCAGCAGACACAGTACAGTGCGGTAGTTCACGGCTGTGGCTACCTCTGTGTCGGCACTCGGCAGCCCGTCCATAATTGTGTATACCACCTAACCGTGGTTTTTTTTTCTTTCTTTATACATACATACTAGTTACGAGTGTACTATCTCTTTATCAACCAGTCTATATATTAGCAGCAGACACAGTACAGTGCGGTAGTTCACGGCTGTGGCTACCTCTGTGTCGGCACTCGGCAGCCCGTCCATAATTGTATATACCACCTAACCGTGGTTTTTTTTTCTTTCTTTATACATACATACTAGTTACGAGTATACTATCTCTTTATCAACCAGTCTATATATTAGCAGCAGACACAGTACAGTGCGGTAGTTCACGGCTGTGGCTACCTCTGTGTCGGCACTCGGCAGCCCGTCCATAATTGTATATACCACCTACTGTGGTTTTTTTTTCTTTCTTTATACATACATACTAGTTACGAGTATACTATCTCTTTATCAACCAGTCTATATATTAGCAGCAGACACAGTACAGTGCGGTAGTTCACGGCTGTGGCTACCTCTGTGTCGGCCCTCGGCAGCCCGTCCATAATTGTATATACCACCTAACCGTGGTTTTTCTTTCTTTCTTTATACATACATACTAGTTACGAGTATACTATCTCTTTATCAACCAGTCTATATATTAGCAGCAGACACAGTACAGTGCGGTAGTTCACGGCTGTGGCTACCTCTGTGTCGGCACTCGGCAGCCCGTCCATAATTGTATATACCACCTAACCGTGGTTTTTTTTTCTTTCTTTATACATACATACTAGTTACGAGTATACTATGACAATGCTAAATTCCTTTGTCGTATAAACAACCCTTTATGAAGCTAAGAACACTGTACGCTGTTTACTTAAGAAGTACCGTAATGGTACGCTAGTTGCGTAACGATCGCTCAGCCGTAGGCGAGACGCTCAGGCGTCACGTTCGCTCACGGCCCAGGGATCACAGGACACGTTATTGGTTATGTCTAGGGGAAAGATTCGCTGTAACGTAGCGTACGCTAGAGACCACGAGGAGGTCACCAGCGATGCAGACGCTCACAACACTATACCTTTATGTTAAACCTTATACCGATGAAACACACAGAATACCTTAATGTGAGTACAGGGTGTAAATGCAACCTTGTGTAACCTGACTAACTACAAAGCTGATTGAGCGTCACCGACGCTCAAGTGAACACTTAACACTATAGTAAATACACTGATACTGGTTTAGGTTTCCAAAGCCTATTAACTGTATATCTAATATACTTGTAAAAGGGGATAACAGTACATATGATACACTACAATATAACAGAGACTTCCTAACCACAGAACTAAACAATAAATACAAAAAGACAATACTACGCTGACCTAAATGAAATACAATACCATACTATAATACTATAAGGTATTTAAGAGAAAAGAGGAGAGAGAGAGATAGAGAGAGAGAGAGAGAGAAATTGGCTCGCAGAAAGACAATAATTATGGAGAGAACTTACGCACAAAGGGTATGATCGCCAGCGCCTCGATATCCAGCTCCCGATTATCAGCAGATAACCGTTGATGAGAGAGTGAGAGCTGGATGTGGTCGGCCTGCCTATTTATGCCCCACACACAATGCAATCTCCTAGTCCTACTATCCCATTGTCCATTGGCCGAAGGAATTCGGCCCTGCATCATAACAAAAGGTCATAGGGTGATTCATACAGGTGGGCTGTGACGATTTCCAACAGCTCAGGTGGGTGGGAAACTGGGTTTCCCGCCGCATACCTGAGTATGTGCAAATCATAGAAATGGACATAAACTTCTTATGTCCATAACTATTCGCACGAGCGATTAATACGCTCCAAACCAACACCGGAATATTGCTAATTAAATACTCTTCCGATGGGTACCAAACACTGCAATATGATTCCTGTTAGACCCTTCGTACGATGCAAAGAGGGATTCCTCAGCTCTGGGACATTGTACTTTAACCAAACTTACAGAAACTATCAAAGGGATCATGATCTATAAACTACATTAATTGTGAACATTTGTAACTAATGAGTCGCACGCTACGATCACATAAACTCTACCGTAAATGCGCATACTGCGCGTGCGAGTGCACGCTATTGCGGGTATGCGCTTCCACGGGAGAGCGTACGCATGCGCAGCACGGACCAGTGTGCGGTGCAAATATGGCAACGTGCATTGAGACATTTTTCTGACTTTGACAGTCCACCCTTTGGCAGTCAATAATAACTGCCACAAAACATTTAAGGAGAAAAATGTAAGTCAGGGGTTAATTGATTTCCATGGTTGGGTAGGGGAGGAGAGAGGAGAAGGTGTGAAGAGGGTATGACCTAGTGAGAAAGCAGAAGCATGTGTGTATGAGTCCATGTTTGGAGGGTCATGTATCATCGTGCCGTACGTGTGGTAAATCAAGCTTCGAGGTATTGCGAAGTATACATTTGAATTCCTTCTTATCCTGTGGTACAGGTCTGTGGATGGGCTGTCAAACTTTACCGAGCTCATTTCGGCTGTAGTTGTAACAAAATGGGGATGCACATTTTAGTTGATGATACATGAATGGGGGAGGTATGTGGTTGCTGATATCTGTGCCTGAATTCCCTATCGTCTATGTGTGTCATTACCTGAGGGTTGTAGAGATGAAGGTAAAGAACACTTATGGAAAATGCAATGGTATTCTATGTCAGGGAAATGTACATTCGTCGATTGAGGTCTTGATTGGTGTCGGTTGATTGGAGTCTTCTTCTTTGTGCTTTTGCTCATAAATCGTGAGTAAAGCAAACAACGTCCATGGATTTACAAAAAATGTTGGGCTAGCGTGATTTTAAAGTTCCTAGGGAAACTGGGGTACCCATGGCATTGTCCATCAAAATCTTGTATATCAGGTCGTCTGCTCTTCTTCTTTCCATCTTTCCGTTGTCGGCCCCTTGGCTCATCAAATCCTTCGTCTACGTGGGTCTTTGTACCTCGGAGGAAAACATAGAAATGGGTGAAAGACGGACCGTATACTCATTACATCATTACGTCATGGTTTCTAGCATTGGGTCATAAATCAAATCCAGGTTAATTACAGTTTCCTCACTCCTCAAGCTCATCACTTTTGTACTTTGTTTGCACCTCATTAAAGCCTGCCCGCATCTAAATATCAATCCAATCGATATAACGACACCCAAGATACATAGTAGAAACTTTCCAACATCCATTATGACTCCTTGAGCCCAATCTCCTAAACCGGAGAACCAATTTCGCGGGTTCAACCATGACACCCAACCAGTCAGCTCATTACCTACAGCAGCAAGGGTGAGATTGTGTTTTCGACGAAATTCCCACTTTAGTTGGAGAATATCGTCCATCTTTTGGTCTATGACCTCTACCGGATCCTCGGTGCTATTTGTGATATACGTGCAACACTTTATGCCGTACTGTGTTGCCAATGTAACACAATATCCGCCTGTTACTGCTGTAAGATAATTAAGAACCATCCTATGCTGAACTAGTTCTGTTTTGTAAGCTTGAAGTTCTCTTCCAGTGTATCTAAACGTGTCATCATACATTTCAGTGATATTATCTAACAAATTGGCGAGTGCGGAAATGTATCTATAATTCATCACTCCTCGAGCGGTACGAGTGAAATCTAACGCTACCAGAACCTGAATCCCGGTGGATTCATGGATAAGATCAGAGGCCGGATGCTCTAACCTTTCTGACAGTTGTCTTTTAACTCGGTGTTCGTAATGAGTGTGAGTATAAGGAGCTTGGGCACCACGGTGTATGTCCTTCATTTTGTCATGTGTTACAGTCATCACTTCAGGCAATACTTTTCCAATATAACACAATCCTTCAGAGTTTGGGGCAAGCCACTTGTACGCCTTTCTCCCGCATATGAAATATGCATCATCGGGGAGAACATATGGGACGGAGAAGGACATGACCATGTTACAAACCTTCCAGGTGAAATCTCCTGACCCTAATTCTTCCATCTGCCTAATGCACGTATCGGTTTGTACGATATGTGCACAGTATCCTGGTGATACCTCTCCAACTTTAGTAATCCTATTTCCTAAGGTATATCGATACCGGAAAGATTTTCCTCTACTGGCTATGTGGCGTACGAGCTCTGTATCTGTAGGCATTCTATCTGCTCTGTGTGAAAAGGTCATGGTAAGGTTGCTCCATGACACTTCCCAATTTCCCGGTTTTCTGGGATTGGAGATGTTAAAACATATGAGGGACCTATCCACATGGTATTGGTGGAGCTTCAAACTAGGAGGGCTGGAGATGTTAAACCTCCGGTCCACCGGTCTCCCACCACTTAGCTCAAGTACCTCTCCTAACGTTAAAGGAAATGGTACTAGCCCTGATTTACTGTGACCCTGAGGTACTTGAGAGCATACCCAACAATCTGTTTGGTTTAACACGTTACCCACTAAGGAGTGATAGTCACTCAATGGATGCCGGTCTATATGGATATTAAAACTAGATTGGCATTTCTTTATGCATCCATCTTCAACCAGATTATCACAGAGCCTACAGATACAATTTTCCTCAGCTAACAATCCATCACAATTTCTTCTATCGGATCGTTTTCTGATACTCGCCTTTGCTTGTTGGATTGGTTGATCTTGGAAAACTACGCCTCCATCATCATAATCGGAACCCATTCCAGAACCTCTCTCGACCTCTATGGTACTCTCGCCGGAATAGACTGCTCTGGTCAACATCATGGTCAACATCAAAATCCGGATCACAGTCTCTTTGGGCAAGTCCATCTTTGAGGAGGAAATGGAGAAGATTGAGAAGGGGGAAACAGAAATTTTAAGGGAGAGGGGATGGGAAGTGGAGAAAAACAATAAAAGGGAGAGGGGAGTCGACAACTGCTTCCGGTCTTCAAGGCTCAGGTGCCGCCTCAGTCCTCCTGGAACAGACACTCCAGTGATACAACCTCTACCGTCTGTTCCTTATCACGGGACTTCTCTGGATCAGCAACCTTCTTGCAGTGGGATGAATGGACCCAAGTCTCTCTCTCAGCAACCTTCAATGCTGTGGTGCTAGTCAATAAGACCTGGTATGGTCCTTCCCATCTATCAATAAGACAACCTGAGCGTAGAAAATTTCGTATCATTACATAATCCCCAGGTTCAATGTCATGACAATTACTATCTGGTAAATCAGGAATCACCAACTTCAGATTATCATTTTGATTCCTCAACTGCTTACTCATATTAATCAAGTACTTTACAGTTACTTCATTGTTACATTTCAAATCATCCTGAGGGTTAATCATGACATGCGGTTGTCGACCAAACAAGATTTCAAAAGGAGACAGATTAAGAGGGGACCTGGGAGTGGTTCTGATGCTATACAAAACAATGGGTAAAGCTTCTGGCCACGTCAATCCTGTCTCTGCCATTACTTTACTCAATTTATTTTTAATAGTGCTGTTCACTCTTTCGACCTTCGCACTCGCCTGTGGACGGTACGGAGTGTGCAGCTTGCTATCAATTCCCATCAACTTACACATTCCTTGGAAGACATCACCTGTAAAATGGGTACCCCTATCGCTTTCAATGATTCTAGGGATACCATATCTACATACAAATTCCTGCACAATTTTCTTAGCTGTAAACATAGCGGTATTTGTAGCTGCTGGAAAAGCTTCGACCCAATTTGAGAAAACATCTATACAGACAAGTACATACTTTAAATTTCTACATGGGGGCAATTGAATGAAGTCAATTTGTATTACTTGGAAAGGGCCGCCGGCAGGTGGGACATGGGATGGTTCTGTAGGTATTGCCTTTCCAATATTCTTTCTCAGACAGGTAAGGCATGACATTGCTCTTTTACTAGCATGAGAGGAGAATCCTGGGGCGCACCAGTATGCTCTTACCAATTTGCACATCCCCTCCTTGCCTAGATGAGTCAGCCCGTGAGCTGCTTCAGCCAGACACGGAAGGTATGCCCTGGGGGCCACTGGTTTACCATGTCCATCCGTCCAGAGCCCTGAGGACTCCTGGCCATATCCCTTTGCCTTCCAGACTGCTCTCTCCTGAGTGGAACACAAATTCTGCATTTCACACAACTTTCGTGTGTTGATGGTATTAAATACCATCAGTTGTGTGGTGTCTGTCCGTATGGGGGTAGCAGCTGCAAGCTTTGCAGCTTCGTCTGCTCGGCTGTTACCAAGGGATACTGGGTCTTGGCTATATGTATGTGCTTTACATTTGATAACAGCCACTCTGTCGGGTTCCTGTATCGCTGTTAGAAGCCTTTTTATATGAGCTGCATGCGCTATCGGTGTGCCAGCTGCCGTCATGAAATTTCTGAGCCGCCATAGGGCTCCGAAATCATGTACTACCCCGAACGCGTATCTAGAATCGGTGTAGATATTGGCAGACTTACCCTTAGCCAATTCACATGCTCTGGTTAGGGCGACCAGTTCAGCAACCTGGGCTGAGTGAGGTGGGCCTAGCGGTTCCGCTTCTATGGTGTCTTGGTCATCTACGACTGCGTATCCAGTACACAAGTCTCCCGAGTCTGACTGTCTGTGACAACTACCGTCCGTGTAGAACGTGAGTTCTGCATCTTCTAGTGGATTGTCACTGATGTCAGGCCTTGCGGTAAAATTTTGGGTCAAATATTCCATACAATCATGTGCATCTTCCTTTGCATTAAATCCTCCTTCCCCATCACTCTCACCTCCCACCCTTTGTGTCTGACCAGGCACACCTGGGAGAAATGTTGCAGGGTTTAATGCACTGCATCTCCTTATGGTGATGTTTACGGGGGCCATTAATGCCAATTCCCATCTTGTAAACCTTGCTGATGAGACGTGTCTGGTTTGGGCAGAATTCAATAAGGCAGATACCGCATGCGGTGTATGTATTGTGAGGTTGTGGCCTAGCACGACATCTTCGCTTTTTGTCACTAGCAATGCTATCGCTGCAACGCTACGCAAGCATGTGGGGAGGGACCGCGCTACCGTATCTAGCTGAGCGCTGTAGTATGCAACTGGCCTGCTGGCATCACCGTGTTTTTGTGTTAGTACACCTGCTGCGCACCCAGCACTTTCTGTTCCGTATAGTTCAAAGGGTTTCCCATAGTCTGGCATACCTAGTGCTGGTGCCTGCGTTAGGCACTGTTTGAGTCTCTCAAATGCTGTTTCGGATTCGTCTGTATGCGAAATCCGATCAGGTTTGTTTGAGGAGACCATTTCCTGCAAAGGTAGCGCCAATATGGAAAACCCTGGGATCCAATTACGGCAATACCCACACATTCCTAAAAACGTCCTGATCTGTTGCTGGGTTTGTGGCAGTGTCATGTCTCTAATGGCTTGGATTCTATCAGCGGTCAAGTGTCTCAGTCCTTGTGTTAGACAGTGTCCCAAATATTTTACCTTAGTCTGGCATAATTGCAACTTGTCTTTGGAAACCTTGTGACCTGTGTCTGAAAGATGAAACAGGAGCTGTTTCGTATCCTTCAGGGATGCCTCCAGTGAATCTGAACACAGTAATAAATCGTCCACATACTGTATCAATACTGATCCACTGTCTGGTTGGAAAGACTGTAAACAATCATGCAAAGCCTGAGAAAATATACTTGGACTATCTATGAAACCTTGGGGTAACCGAGTCCACGTGTATTGGACTCCTCTGTATGTGAATGCAAACAAATATTGGCTGTCAGGGTGCAGAGGTACCGAAAAGAAAGCGGAGCAGAGGTCAATAACAGTGAAAAATTTGGCAGTGGGAGGAATTTGCATTAGGATGACAGCTGGATTAGGCACTACGGGGAACTGACTCTCAACTATTTTGTTAATCCCCCTTAGATCCTGCACTAGCCTGTAACCCCTCCCCCCACTCTTTTTAACAGGGAAGATGGGACTATTTGCGGTGCTGGACGTTCTTACTAGAATGCCCTGTTGTAGCAAGCGCTCTATTACGGGAAAAACTCCTAACTCCACCTCTGGCTTCAGAGGATACTGTGGGATTTTTGGAGCTATCCTACCATCTTTTACTTGCACAACTACTGGAGCTACGTTTGCCATTAATCCAGTGTCCTGTCCATCTTTTGTCCAAAGCGACTCTGGTATCTGAGATGTCATCTCTTCTACCTGGGATGGGTTCCTATTTGTCATAATGGTGTGTGACATTAATTTTGATGGGGAGTCTAACATGTCTCGTACTTCCTGAGCGTGATTCTCAGGGATGTCCAAGAATACACCTTCAGGAGTACAATAAATGACGCAACCCATTTTACATAGTAAGTCTCTTCCCAGGAGATTAGTTGGTGCAGATGCAGCCAGCAAAAAGGAATGCTTGGTATGCAAAGGCCCTATTGTAATCTCGGCTGGTTTGCTAACAGGGTAGTGCTGGACTACTCCTGTTACTCCCATGGCTGGAATTGTCCTACCAGTGGTTCTCATGCCCACTGTCGAATTTATCACTGACTTGGCCGCCCCTGTGTCTACAAGAAAGTTTAAAGTTTTACCAGCTACATTGATTGCAATTTCTGGTTCGTTTCCAAGACTAGCAATCAACTTAACTGGCTGCAGATTACAGGTATGGCCACACCCCTATTGGGTATGCTGACCTCCCTGAATCCCGCTGGCAGCAACTACTTGTGAGGGAGTTAGCTGGGAGCTACCAGAGGCATGCCAGTCTCTGTTTGGGGGGTATCTTTTTGTTTCCCCTGTATGTGGCTCAAAACTCCGCCTCTGTGGACCCTGCTCCCAATGTCGTGTGTTGTGTTGTTGTCTAGGGGGCTGAAAAGATCTTTGTACATTCTTTGTTCTACATTCTCGTGCAAAGTGTCCCGGTCTGTTACAAGAAAAACATGTTATTACACTTACCTTACCCACAGGATTCGGTGGTACATACGCAGGCTGCCTTGTGGTCAGCGCCTGTATACTTACGGACATCAACTTATCACTTTGCGATTCCCTGTGCCTAGTGATGTTTCTGTCGTGATCAATAGCAGCCTCTCTCAAGCCGGACACTGACAGACCTCGCCAGCATGGTTGCGTGGTCTGAACCCTAGTCTTTAATGTTTCCTTTAAACCATCCATCAGTACAGATACTGCTACTTCCCGATGGTTTGGGTTGGTCTTAATGTCTTCTATACCAGTGTACTTTGCCATTTCTAATAGTGCCCGGTGAAAATATTCTGTTGCCGTTTCGGACTCCTTTTGCTTAATGGAAAATATTTTATTCCATTTAACAACGGCTGGGAAATACTCTTTTAGCTGTAAATTTATCCTTTTTACATTATCCTTGTTGTACACGTCTGTAAGCGGTACATCTTTATCCAATGCACAATCAGCTAAAAACTGAGTTGCATCAACATTGGAAGGTAAACAAGCTCTTAGCAGTATCTGCCAATCCTTGTTGTTGGGTTCTACCGTGTTACCTAAATCCCTGATGTATTTTTGGCTAGCAACTAAATCCTTCCTGGGGTCAGGAAATTCGGACACTATTGTTCTTAATTCCATTCTGGAAAATGGAGTGTACATGGCAATGTTCCTTATGGGAGTGGCTCCAGAGACATCTGTTTTTCCATTGGGGACTGCTATTACCCTTACAGGAGCAATTCTAACAGCCTCTTCCTGTGTAGATTCTACAGCTTGTTGTGGTACAATTGTTTCAGTGTAGTGCATGGTGCCGTACTTACCCGTTGACACGACCTCACCTATCCCTCCGCTAGGGGCTTTCACTAATCTCGTGGGTGTCGCTGTGCCTACTGTGGTCTCTGCTATGGTGGCTGCAAGAGAGAGAGCTGAAATTGTTGCTGAATCGTCTTCTTGATCACACTCCTGAGGAAGGTTCAAAACAGGGTACATCTTGCACGGGTTAATACTTGCATGAGTTATTTGGTTAACATCATTAACATTTACAGTGTTACTAAGAGTTTGTGTTTTACAACCCAGTGCGTTTCTCTCCGCAATCAACTTTTCTCCTGCAATGTATGGTGGGGGAGGAGCTGTGGCAATCAACTTCCTGACTGCCCCAGATCCTGCCGCCAGAGCCAAACCTCTCTGTATCTCACCTTCCTGGTGCCATAACTGTAAATAATCATGATGCTGAATTCGTCTCTTTGCTGATTTTACGAGACATATCCTCCTCCTTAAATTTTGTAACACTTCTGGACTGAAGCTACCTATTCTTGGGAATTTGTCCCTGTCTTGTACAGTCATTCTCTCCCATTCATCACATAAAGATTCGGTGTGAATTCCATATTTTTCACACATTACATATCGTGCCGACCCAACTGGTCGGTTCACAGAATCAACCTGAACCAGGGTTGATCGCCCCCTACCTGAGCAACTGGCCCCCATAGTCTGCAGGTGTTGCTTAGTCCTCCTTGGATCTCTGTATCAAGGTTTTCAGCAAGCCTTTTCAGACAACCAAATTACTCCACAGTAGGCCGGCGGTGGCGGTTTACCGAGTACCCCACTCACTCGCCCACCTCGACCAATACGACCTGATCACACCGACGTGGTGCTGGCGTACTCGATACAGGGCCCCTATGGAACCTTCAGTTTACTGGAACATATGAGGGTTACCCGCAGGACACTTACTCTTTCCAGTAAAGGTGGGGTTGTTAGATAGTTCCTGAGTGACCAGCGAACTTCCCTTCCAAAAATAAAAAATTACACAAATCACGTCAGAATGTACAAATAGCGTTTGTGACCACTTTACTCTAATGGTATTAGGTCAGATTACTAACTACTGCACACAATTACGTGTGGTCCAATCGTTCAGTACACGAGCACTACTTGTCATGTACTGAAAGACCAATGGAATCGATGTTTCCGGCCGCGATTCCTTCAGCAAGAGCTTATGGCCTATATGGGTTCTGCACCAACACCCCAGGCGTTGTGCCACTGGACTTTTATAGCGGACCTTTTTACCTTATGACCTCCTGGTCTTGTTACCTTATGACCTCCTGGTCTTGTTACCTTTACCTTATGGTCCGCTATACTCTAATGCTCAAATATTATTTAACCAGGGATGCCTCCCTGGCCACCGTATATGTCACTTACACGTATGTCCCTTGACGAGTACCCGGCTTTCCTTTTGGTTCCACCTTAAAGTTATATAAACTTTTGTATACAAAACACACTCACTCAACACATGTACACTTTGTTTCTATATCTATTTCTGCGCAGAAATTGTCTTCAGGCCAAGAGTGTTACCAATTAGGAGCAGGATCTGTTAAACTAAATTTCAGATTTTCTAAAAACAGATTTGCGTTATTTACCGCTTCGCGTTATCTACCGCTGTGCGTTAATTATCGCCTTGCGCTAATTATCGCTTTGCGCTAATTCAACTTTTTCGTGACTTGAGCTACGTGAGCGTAACCGGACGCTACGTTGCGTAATGAACGCTGCGTGCGTCTGCCTTTGGATTGCGTACGCTAGTCTTTGTTAGCGACACGTGTACGCAATGCAAAGGATCCACCGTAACACAATATATTTTTATCAATGTAAATGATCCCTGATCATCTACCGCAATCCACACTGACTGCCTTGTATCTCAGACAAACCGTGTGTTTGTTCTATACTTTAACTATCACCTCTACTATTAAATAACAGCAAATCTCTTTTTAGCACTTTCTATCAACTATAAAATTTGGCAAACAGGAATAGTGATATACGAAAAAATGAAATACACAAGTGAAAAGAAATGCAGGTATGTATGCGTACGCAAGACAAAAGAAAAATAAACAGTTTTAAAAAGACACAAGCGTTTTGTTCTTACTTCCGGTTACCGGGTTCCTTCAGCACTCTTTATCTAAGCGAAGCAGACGCTTATCCCGTCAGCAACTGCGAGACAACCTCCCACCCTTTTGCTGGGGGATAATGTCTGCTGATCTACCTAGTGCAGATGTGAAAAGGACCGGACGAGCCCGCAATTGACAATGCTAAATTCCTTTGTCGTATAAACAACCCTTTATGAAGCTAAGAACACTGTACGCTGTTTACTTAAGAAGTACCGTAATGGTACGCTAGTTGCGTAACGATCGCTCAGCCGTAGGCGAGACGCTCAGGCGTCACGTTCGCTCACGGCCCAGGGATCACAGGACACGTTATTGGTTATGTCTAGGGGAAAGATTCGCTGTAACGTAGCGTACGCTAGAGACCACGAGGAGGTCACCAGCGATGCAGACGCTCACAACACTATACCTTTATGTTAAACCTTATACCGATGAAACACACAGAATACCTTAATGTGAGTACAGGGTGTAAATGCAACCTTGTGTAACCTGACTAACTACAAAGCTGATTGAGCGTCACCGACGCTCAAGTGAACACTTAACACTATAGTAAATACACTGATACTGGTTTAGGTTTCCAAAGCCTATTAACTGTATTATATCTAATATACTTGTAAAAGGGGATAACAGTACATATGATACACTACAATATAACAGAGACTTCCTAACCACAGAACTAAACAATAAATACAAAAAGACAATACTACGCTGACCTAAATGAAATACAATACCATACTATAATACTATAAGGTATTTAAGAGAAAAGAGGAGAGAGAGAGATAGAGAGAGAGAGAGAGAGAAATTGGCTCGCAGAAAGACAATGATTATGGAGAGAACTTACGCACAAAGGGTATGATCGCCAGCGCCTCGATATCCAGCTCCCGATTATCAGCAGATAACCGTTGATGAGAGAGTGAGAGCTGGATGTGGTCGGCCTGCCTATTTATGCCCCACACACAATGCAATCTCCTAGTCCTACTATCCCATTGTCCATTGGCCGAAGGAATTCGGCCCTGCATCATAACAAAAGGTCATAGGGTGATTCATACAGGTGGGCTGTGACGATTTCCAACAGCTCAGGTGGGTGGGAAACTGGGTTTCCCGCCGCATACCTGAGTATGTGCAAATCATAGAAATGGACATAAACTTCTTATGTCCATAACTATTCGCACGAGCGATTAATACGCTCCAAACCAACACCGGAATATTGCTAATTAAATACTCTTCCGATGGGTACCAAACACTGCAATATGATTCCTGTTAGACCCTTCGTACGATGCAAAGAGGGATTCCTCAGCTCTGGGACATTGTACTTTAACCAAACTTACAGAAACTATCAAAGGGATCATGATCTATAAACTACATTAATTGTGAACATTTGTAACTAATGAGTCGCACGCTACGATCACATAAACTCTACCGTAAATGCGCATACTGCGCGTGTGAGTGCACGCTATTGCGGGTATGCGCTTCCACGGGAGAGCGTACGCATGCGCAGCACGGACCAGTGTGCGGTGCAAATATGGCAACGTGCATTGAGACATTTTTCTGACTTTGACAACTATCTCTTTATCAACCAGTCTATATATTAGCAGCAGACACAGTACAGTGCGGTAGTTCACGGCTGTGGCTACCTCTGTGTCGGCACTCGGCAGCCCGTCCATAATTGTATATACCACCTAACCGTGGTTTTTTTTTCTTTCTTTATACATACATACTAGTTACGAGTATACTATCTCTTTATCAACCAGTCTATATATTAGCAGCAGACACAGTACAGTGCGGTAGTTCACGGCTGTGGCTACCTCTGTGTCGGCACTCGGCAGCCCGTCCATAATTGTATATACCACCTAACCGTGGTTTTTTTTTCTTTCTTTATACATACATACTAGTTACGAGTATACTATCTCTTTATCAACCAGTCTATATATTAGCAGCAGACACAGTACAGTGCGGTAGTTCACGGCTGTGGCTACCTCTGTGTCGGCACTCGGCAGCCCGTCCATAATTGTATATACCACCTAACCGTGGTTTTTTTTTCTTTCTTTATACATACATACTAGTTACGAGTATACTATCTCTTTATCAACCAGTCTATATATTAGCAGCAGACACAGTACAGTGCGGTAGTTCACGGCTGTGGCTACCTCTGTGTCGGCACTCGGCAGCCCATCCATAATTGTATATACCACCTAACCGTGTTTTTTTTTTCTTTCTTTATACATACATACTAGTTACGAGTATACTATCTCTTTATCAACCAGTCTATATATTAGCAGCAGACACAGTACAGTGCGGTAGTTCACGGCTGTGGCTACCTCTGTGTCGGCACTCGGCAGCCCGTCCATAATTGTATACTAGTATCCAATCCATCCATCTCCATTGTTTACCTGAGGTGCCTTTTAGTTGTGCCTATTAAAATATGGAGAACAAAAATGTTGAGGTTCCAAAATTAGGGAAAGATCAAGATCCACTTCCACCTCGTGCTGAAGCTGCTGCCACTAGTCATGGCCGAGACGATGAAATGCCAGCAACGTCGTCTGCCAAGGCCGATGCCCAATGGCATAGTACAGAGCATGTCAAAACCAAAACACCAAATATCAGTAAAAAAAGGACTCCAAAACCTAAAATAAAATTGTCGGAGGAGAAGCGTAAACTTGCCAATATGCCATTTACCACACGGAGTGGCAAGGAACGGCTGAGGCCCTGGCCTATGTTCATGGCTAGTGGTTCAGCTTCACATGAGGATGGAAGCACTCAGCCTCTCGCTAGAAAACTGAAAAGACTCAAGCTGGCAAAAGCACCGCAAAGAACTGTGCGTTCTTTGAAATCCCAAATCCACAAGGAGAGTCCAATTGTGTCGGTTGCGATGCCTGACCTTCCCAACACTGGACGTGAAGAGCATGCGCCTTCCACCATTTGCACGCCCCCTGCAAGTGCTGGAAGGAGCACCCGCAGTCCAGTTCCTGATAGTCAGATTGAAGATGTCAGTGTTGAAGTACACCAGGATGAGGAGGATATGGGTGTTGCTGGCGCTGGGGAGGAAATTGACCAGGAGGATTCTGATGGTGAGGTGGTTTGTTTAAGTCAGGCACCCGGGGAGACACCTGTTGTCCGTGGGAGGAATATGGCCGTTGACATGCCAGGTGAAAATACCAAAAAAATCAGCTCTTCGGTGTGGAGGTATTTCACCAGAAATGCGGACAACAGGTGTCAAGCCGTGTGTTCCCTTTGTCAAGCTGTAATAAGTAGGGGTAAGGACGTTATCCACCTCGGAACATCCTCCCTTATACGTCACCTGCAGCGCATTCATAATAAGTCAGTGACAAGTTCAAAAACTTTGGGTGACAGCGGAAGCAGTCCACTGACCAGTAAATCCCTTCCTCTTGTAACCAAGCTCACGCAAACCACCCCACCAACTCCCTCAGTGTCAATTTCCTCCTTCCCCAGGAATGCCAATAGTCCTGCAGGCCATGTCACTGGCAATTCTGACGAGTCCTCTCCTGCCTGGGATTCCTCCGATGCATCCTTGCGTGTAACGCCTACTGCTGCTGGCGCTGCTGTTGTTGCCGCTGGGAGTCGATGGTCATCCCAGAGGGGAAGTCGTAAGCCCACTTGTACTACTTCCAGTAAGCAATTGACTGTTCAACAGTCCTTTGCGAGGAAGATGAAATATCACAGCAGTCATCCTACTGCAAAGCGGATAACTGAGTCCTTGACAACTATGTTGGTGTTAGACGTGCGTCCGGTATCCGCCGTTAGTTCACAGGGAACTAGACAATTTATTGAGGCAGTGTGCCCCCGTTACCAAATACCATCTAGGTTCCACTTCTCTAGGCAGGCGATACCGAGAATGTACACGGACGTCAGAAAAAGACTCACCAGTGTCCTAAAAAATGCAGTTGTACCCAATGTCCACTTAACCACGGACATGTGGACAAGTGGAGCAGGGCAGGGTCAGGACTATATGACTGTGACAGCCCACTGGGTAGATGTATGGACTCCCGCCGCAAGAACAGCAGCGGCGGCACCAGTAGCAGCATCTCGCAAACGCCAACTCTTTCCTAGGCAGGCTACGCTTTGTATCACCGCTTTCCAGAATACGCACACAGCTGAAAACCTCTTACGGCAAATGAGGAAGATCATCGCGGAATGGCTTACCCCAATTGGACTCTCCTGTGGATTTGTGGCATCGGACAACGCCAGCAATATTGTGTGTGCATTAAATATGGGCAAATTCCAGCACGTCCCATGTTTTGCACATACCTTGAATTTGGTGGTGCAGAATTTTTTAAAAAACGACAGGGGCGTGCAAGAGATGCTGTCGGTGGCCAGAAAAATTGCGGGACACTTTCGGCGTACAGGCACCACGTACAGAAGACTGGAGCACCACCAAAAACTACTGAACCTGCCCTGCCATCATCTGAAGCAAGAAGTGGTAACGAGGTGGAATTCAACCCTCTATATGCTTCAGAGGTTGGAGGAGCAGCAAAAGGCCATTCAAGCCTATACAATTGAGCACGATATAGTAGGTGGAATGCACCTGTCTCAAGTGCAGTGGAGAATGATTTCAACGTTGTGCAAGGTTCTGATGCCCTTTGAACTTGCCACACGTGAAGTCAGTTCAGACACTGCCAGCCTGAGTCAGGTCATTCCCCTCATCAGGCTTTTGCAGAAGAAGCTGGAGGCATTGAAGAAGGAGCTAAAAGGGAGCGATTCCGCTAGGCATGTGGGACTTGTGGATGCAGCCCTTAATTCGCTTAACAAGGATTCACGGGTGGTCAATCTGTTGAAATCAGAGCACTACATTTTGGCCACCGTGCTCGATCCTAGATTTAAAGCCTACCTTGGATCTCTCTTTCCGGCAGACACAGGTCTGCTGGGGTTGAAAGACCTGCTGGTGACAAAATTGTCAAGTCAAGCGGAACGCGACCTGTCAACATCTCCTCCTTCACATTCTCCCGCAACTGGGGGTGCGAGGAAAAGGCTCAGAATTCCGAGCCCACCCGCTGGCGGTGATGCAGGGCAGTCTGGAGCGACTGCTGATGCTGACATCTGGTCCGGACTGAAGGACCTGACAACGATTACGGACATGTCGTCTACTGTCACTGCATATGATTCTCTCAACATTGATAGAATGGTGGAGGATTATATGAGTGACCGCATCCAAGTAGGCACGTCACACAGTCCGTACTTATACTGGCAGGAAAAAGAGGCAATTTGGAGGCCCTTGCACAAACTGGCTTTATTCTACCTAAGTTGCCCTCCCACAAGTGTGTACTCCGAAAGAGTGTTTAGTGCCGCCGCTCACCTTGTCAGCAATCGGCGTACGAGGTTACATCCAGAAAATGTGGAGAAGATGATGTTCATTAAAATGAATTATAATCAATTCCTCCGCGGAGACATTGACCAGCAGCAATTGCCTCCACAAAGTACACAGGGAGCTGAGATGGTGGATTCCAGTGGGGATGAATTGATAATCTGTGAGGAGGGGGATGTACACGGTGATATATCGGAGGGTGAAGATGAGGTGGACATCTTGCCTCTGTAGAGCCAGTTTGTGCAAGGAGAGATTAATTGCTTCTTTTTTGGGGGGGGTCCAAACCAACCCGTCATATCAGTCACAGTCGTGTGGCAGACCCTGTCACTGAAATGATGGGTTGGTTAAAGTGTGCATGTCCTGTTTTGTTTATACAACATAAGGGTGGGTGGGAGGGCCCAAGGACAATTCCATCTTGCACCTCTTTTTTCTTTTCTTTTTCTTTGCATCATGTGCTGATTGGGGAGGGTTTTTTGGAAGGGACATCCTGCGTGACACTGCAGTGCCACTCCTAGATGGGCCCGGTGTTTGTGTCGGCCACTAGGGTCGCTAATCTTACTCACACAGTCAGCTACCTCATTGCGCCTCTTTTTTTCTTTGCGTCATGTGCTGTTTGGGGAGGGTTTTTTGGAAGGGACATCCTGCGTGACACTGCAGTGCCACTCCTAGATGGGCCCGGTGTTTGTGTCGGCCACTAGGGTCGCTAATCTTACTCACACAGCTACCTCATTGCGCCTCTTTCTTTCTTTGCGTCATGTGCTGTTTGGGGAGGGTTTTTTGGAAGGGACATCCTGCGTGACACTGCAGTGCCACTCCTAGATGGGCCCGGTGTTTGTGTCGGCCACTAGGGTCGCTTATCTTACTCACACAGCGACCTCGGTGCAAATTTTAGGACTAAAAATAATATTGTGAGGTGTGAGGTATTCAGAATAGACTGAAAATGAGTGTAAATTATGGTTTTTGAGGTTAATAATACTTTGGGATCAAAATGACCCCCAAATTCTATGATTTAAGCTGTTTTTTAGTGTTTTTTGAAAAAAACACCCGAATCCAAAACACACCCGAATCCGACAAAAAAAATTCGGTGAGGTTTTGCCAAAACGCGTTCGAACCCAAAACACGGCCGCGGAACCGAACCCAAAACCAAAACACAAAACCCGAAAAATTTCAGGCGCTCATCTCTAGTAAACATGCCTAGTCTTTCAAGCCTTTCCTTGTATTCCATCGTCTCCATGCCCTTAATTAGTTTGGTCGCCCTCCTCTGAACCTTTTCTAGCTCCAGGATATCATTTTTGTAGTACGGTGCATCCTTTTTTTGCTGCTCATAGGAATAAATTTGAGTGTATTTTTAGCTAGCAGGAATTTTAGTACCTCCCATTTCTCCGTAGTATTTTTTCCTAAAAACAAACCTTCCCATTCAATATCCCTGAAAAATACCCTCATCTTTTCAAAATTTGCTTTGTTAAAGTTTAGAGTCCTAGTTGAGCCAGTATAGGGCTGTTTATGGAAACTGATATTGAATGTGACCATATTGTGGTCGCTGTTTCCTATGGGTTCCCCTACTATAATACCTGATACCAAATCCCCATTGTTTGTTAATACCAGGTCTAAGATTGCATTGTACCTAGTTGGTTCCTCAATTAGTTGGACTAAGTAGTTATCATTAAGTGTGTTTAAAAACATATTGCCCCTAGCAGTATCACATGAATCGTTTTTCCAGTTTATCTCTGGATAGTTAAAATCTCCCATCACTACTATGTCTCCTACTCCTGCTGCTTTTTCAATTTGCTTTATTAACAATTTCTCATCAGATGCATTGATACCAGGCGGCCTATAGCATACACCCAATACTAACTTTTTAATTCCTTTTTCCCCGCATGCAATTTCTACCCATAATGTCTCGACAGTGTCTACAGTCCCCTCCTGAATATCGTCCCGTATATCAGGTTTTAAAAACGGCTTTACGTAAAGACACACCCCTCCACCCTTTTTATTTAGTCTGTCTCTCCTAAATAGTGTATAGCCCTCTAGATTGACTGTCCAATCATGATATTCATCCCACCAAGTTTCAGTAATGCCTATAATATCATACTGTTTGCTTGCTGCAAGTATTTCTAGTTCACCCTTTTTACCAGTAATGCTTCTGGCGTTTACATACATACAACTAAGATAAGTATTTTCCCTTGCGTTAGGG
The DNA here is from genome assembly GCF_028390025.1 of Pseudophryne corroboree. Classification (NCBI taxonomy): domain Eukaryota; kingdom Metazoa; phylum Chordata; class Amphibia; order Anura; family Myobatrachidae; genus Pseudophryne; species Pseudophryne corroboree. The sequence continues at coordinate 827,753,303 of NC_086445.1, read as the reverse complement.
ACATCTTTCACCTTATGTAGCAATGATGACCTGTAATCGTCATTGGTTAGTGCTTTGGTAAAATCTCTTTTAGTACCCATGTTAGTAACCTTACCGCCTGCTCTTACCCTCCCCCCAACTTCTCCCCCATTTCGTTTACTACCGCCATCCCCACTATTCTCACTGCATGACCCGTAGTTTCTAGCTAAACCCTCCCTCCAGGCTCCTAGTTTAAAATCTCCTCCAACCTTCTAACCATCCTTCCCCCCAGCACCGCTGCCCCCTCCTCAGTCAGGTGCAATCCGTCACGACAAAAGAGATGGCGCCTGACTGAGAAGTCCGCCCAGTGTTCCAGGAACACAAACCCCTCTTTCCTGCACCAATCCCTAAGCCACACATTTACCTCCCTAATCTCCCTCTGCCTCCCTGGACAAGCGCGTGGCACGGGTAATAATTCCGAGAATATTACCTTAGATGTCCTTGCCTTCAGTTTCTTTCCTAAGTCCCTATAGTCTTTCTTAAGGACATCCCACCTTCCGCTAACTTTGTCATTGGTGCCAACGTGCACCAAGACCGCCAGGTCTTTCCCAGCCCCTCCCAACAATCTATCTACCCGGTCCACGATGTGCCGTACCCGAGCACCCGGGAGACAACAGACTGTACGGCGATCACGGTCCCGGTAGCAGATTTCCCTATCTGCCTTCCTGATGATAGAATCCCCTACCACCACCATCTGACTAGGTACCTCACTATCTTTTATCCCAACCGCGCCAGAGGGACCGCTCCTCTGGATGCTAGAGGGAGCAGTCTCCTCCGGCACCGTCATTTCTTCACTATCATCCTCCGATTCCTCGTCCAATCGGGCAAATTTGTTCGGGTTTGATAGTTCGGAGATGTCGAGCCTCCCCCTCTTTTTCTTCCTTCTAACTGTGACCCAACTGGCTACCTGATAATCATCCTCTTCTACCAGTGACCCCTCCCACAACTCCTCCACCGTTCTGTCTAAACTACGCTCGAGATTGTGAATCTCCCTCAGTCGCGTAATGGTTTGCTCTAGATCAGTTACCTGGGCTTCCAGGGCAACCGTTCGCACACACTTCGTGCAGATGTAATCACACTGGGCCGGTAGCTCCAGGTGTGCATACATCTTGCACGACATGCACTGAGTGAGGTCCCCAATCACAGCCCCTCCCATATTGTTTGTAAGGTCTAACTCCCTGTTACTCTCAAAGAAAAAGCAGCAAAAATAAAAAGTAGAAGACAAGCAATCTCACTTAAACAATAATTAAGCTGGCTTATACTTATCTATCTTTGTGCGGTTCTTGGTCCTTCACTTTTATGCAGCCGTAGTACTCTCTCCTGCGGCACCTATACTCCACTTAGCAGTTGCAGTTGTTCCAGCTCACTGCACCTCCTTTTCTCTCGGCTTCCAGCTCCTGCTAAAAAAAAAAAAAATGTCCCTCACGCACGCACAATCACAGCCCCTCTGCTACTCCAAGTAAGAGACCCTCTCACTCACTCACAAGGTCAGCCCCTTGCAGCCTCACCAGAAGTTTAATGGTACTGCAAATGTGTGTTCCTGATTGTGTATTATAAAACTCACCTTTACACAGAGCAAGCTCCAAAGAGTCTAATCACTGCTTATATAGGCTCAGCCAGCTGCTTTAGTCAGCCCCTCCTCCTCCTGATTACTCACACCTGATTTAACCCCTCTGGCTTTTCACCTCACATTTTTTTTTCCCTCCAAAAAAAACCCAGTACAGATATATTAAAACAAAAAAGAAACAGTATAGATACAAACAATCAGATTCAGATTAACTTTCTCTCACAATATTACTATCCCTATATGTTTTCTCTTCCCGAGTGCCGCCGATGACAGGTTATATATATATATATATATATATATATATGGACTAGAGAGATTGCCCGGCACTCCCAAACGTACTCCAGCCACTGTGGTGCTCACTCAGTGCAATGACAAGTACCAGGGAAAATGAGCCGCACTCACAGACATTCCGACATTTTTACAAGGATCCTTGAAAAAATGTCTGGATAGACATGAAACATTGGATACATCCTCTGGTTTGGTGACTTTTTGTCCATGCCGGTGAATAGTGTTTGCAATGTCTGTGAGTGCGGCTCATTTTCCCTGGTACATATATATATATATATATATATATATATAGTACAATAGTGCAAACAGTGCTGCTACCTGGATAACAAGACTTATACCTAGAGTTACTAAAAGATATATAGATATATATATGTATATATATATATGTGCACAAATGAGGATGCACTCACCAGACTTCTCCAGACAACGATGAACTTAATCCAGACAGCACATACTCACAAAAAGAAGGTCAACGTTTCGGCTCACAGCAGAGCCTTTCTCAAGACCAAATTACCAGGTTGCCATCTTACCAGGAAGATGGCAACCTGGTAATTTGGTCTTGAGAAAGGCTCTGCTGTGAGTGCATCCTCATTTGTGCACATGTATTGTTGACCTTTGTTCGGATTGGACCTGTTCCTGGATTCTGCACCCCAGCTGCTGTGATTATGAACGACATGTGAGTGCGGCTTTTCTACAAAGGATATATATATATATATATATATATATATATATAGAAAGAGAGAGAACCAAGTTCAAAAACACTTCCCCATTTAGGTGGGCTGCTGGAAAGGTCTTCTGGTGTGGACTCTATTCCAAAGTCCCGACAAGTTAAATATATAAAATGGTAGAACCCAGCGCCTTCTGTGTTGGTGGTTTCCAAGTGCAAATTAAATAATAATATGCATACCACATCCCGTGTGTATTCAGGCCTGTAATGTCAGTCTGTCCTTCTCCTCGTCAGATCTTCTGGCTTTCTCAGTAGTCCGGTAAATGGACCGTAAGGAAATTAAAGAAGCAATAATAGTGTAATATTGCAAATATATATAAAGGTGTGCTCATAAAGAAAATCCGATGTGGTTAGCAGCTATGCAGCAAGTTAGATAACGGGGTTCACTACGATATGCCGGCGGTCGGGCTCCCGGCGACCAGCATACCGGTGCCGGGAGCCCGACCGCCGGCTTACCACCAGTGTGGCGAGCGCAAATGAGCCCCTTGCGGGCTCGCTGCGCTTGCCACGCTACGGTCACGGTGGCGCGCTACGCACGCCACGCTATTTTATTCTCCCTCCAGGGGGGTCGTGGACCCCCACGAGGGAGAATAAGTGTCGGTATGCCGGCTGTCGGGATCCCGGCGCCGGTATACTGTGCGCTGGAATCCCATCAGTCGGCATACTGAAGACCACCCAGATAACGCACCCAGTGTCAGGTTAAAAGACAAATCGGTGTGCCCACAGCTTTAGGTAGTTTAAAAATATGTACCCTCAGGACTTGTGCTCCTTATATGTAATAGAGTCTGTATGCCGTTCCTCTTCCAGGGTTATTAGCGGGAGCCCTTAAAGGTAAAATATAATCTCCCAGCAACGGTAAGAAAGCCCATAGTGTAGTAACGTTTTTTAAATCTTTTTTCAATTTTAATATAAACATATAAAAACAATATATACAAAATGGACCCGTACAATGGATAAATAATAGAGAAGTTTATCTGATATCCTTATGGAGGAGTGAATTGTCTTCCCAACGCGTTTCGTCCTCTGGTAGTTTATTAGGACTTCATCAAGAGGTTATTATATCTATATAATCTCAACTTCCACCAGGTGGAGGGTGCACTCTTGCAAAGATATTTCACTTCATAAAGTTCACTCAATAATTTATTGTAGTCACAAATCGCCTTTTATAGTCGACGGTCTGATCACGAACCTTTTTCAAGACATGCTGTACATCATGTGTAGATAATTAAACAGTCACATAAGTGTATGATACATCTGCAAAACAATATACAATCACAACTCATTATTGCCTCCCAGGTTCTATAGCGAACTACACATCAAATAATGGAAAAAGACCACTACCAGAGGCTCCTAGTAGTGTGTCCTATATACAACACTCAATGCAGTGATAGTGGAACATTGAGGGTACAGTACCTGTGTCGCACATAGCGACCAACTTTAAAAAAATCCTCCTACCAAAGTGGGGAAAGATGCAAACTCAATATATCACGCTACAAGAGACCAAAGGTGTATATCAGTCAATTAAATCGAAACAATTCTCTGTGATCAGCTATACTGCTGAGATGAACACCAAATGGTAACTGGCTGTTTCAGTGTTCAGGACCAGATGTAGCCACTCAAGATCCACTGTCCATGCTTAGGTTCTGCTGGCCAGTAAATATACGTGTATAGCAGTAATAAACAACACAACTGTCCAAAATACTTCCAAACCTGAATACCAGTTATACAGCAAAGATATCAAAGTATCACCAAGTCACTTACATGTTCCAATGGCTCAATTCTGTGTATGGCTGCATGCTAGACATCCGCACGTCTCAGCTATTTATGACTTACTGGCCGGACGTGCCCTACGGAAACCGGAAGTAACCAAAACATGCATCAAATCAAGAAAATATCTAGCATAATCCACAACTGCCTCCTCATCTAGGAATCAGTACTATTAGCACCATAGCTCAAGGACAAATGGTTAAAGCTTAGCAGTTAAAAACACAGCTCATTGCAGTCCCAGCCGCCGGACCAGAAATCCGTGCATTCCAGCGGGCCGGAAATTACCGTGGTGCGTACCACCCGAGTGTCAGGGCTGCAGGACCACTGCTGCTTGCATCACATATATTACTGCAAATATGCCTACTTGGTTTAATGTGGACCTGCCACATACCTTATGGCTTTTAAAGGTACACTAGTCACCTGACACTGGCTGATAAATTACTAAGGAACAGCTGACACAGGTTTAGGACAATTGAGTTTACATAGGGGTGCATGAAAAAGCTTGTGGCCACAGTTAATAAGAGATTGCAGTAATATTATGTGTGATACAGTTGCCATGTTTTAATTTTTAAGACTCTGTGATAGTGTAGGACCTGCATGAAGGTAGGGTACCTTGGCGAACGGTTTGCAGGCTTCCGTGCATTGGCCAATTCACTAACTAAACCTCCATCATTAATTTATTGATGTTGTGAGGATAAGTGAACTTGCTATGGTGAGTGCGGAATTTTCTGTTTGTATATATTTAAGTAGGTGGCCATGGGCTACATGCACCCCACCCTATGAGTGGTGAGTGCAGACATTGCACCCCGCTTCCGGGGTGACGAGTGCTGTGGTTTTATATTTGTTTGTATATTGCAGGATTAATCTTTGGCTAACTCTTATTAACTGTAGCCACAAGCTTTTTCATGCACCCCTAGGTAAACTCAATTGTTCTAAACCTATGTCAGCTGTTCCTTAGTAATTTATCAGCCAGTGTCAGGTGTCTAGTGTACCTTTAAAAGCCATAAGGTATGTGGCAGGTGTACATTAAACCAAGTAGGCATATTTGCAGTAATATTATGTGTGATACAGTTGCCAGGATTTCATTTTTAAGACTCTGTGATAGTGTAGGACCTGCATGAAGGTGGGATACCTTGGTGATCGGCTTGCAGGCTTCTGTGCATTGGCCAATTCACTAACTAAACCCCCACCACCCAACTTCTGGCGAGTGCTGTGGTATTTGTTTGTATATGTATGTATATATATATATATATATATATATATATATATACATATATATATATATATATATATATATAGTGCTGTTTTTCTGGAAGAATAGTTACAGAAACGCTGGGTCTGGGGATAAAGCTATAGAACTGAAGCTTTAAAAAAATGATAGATAAATAGATAGATAGAATTTAGAAAAGAAGGCACTTAAAGACTTTAAAATACGTTTTGGCCCTGGACAGGATTAGGAGCACCATTCCTGGTTATGTCATAGCTATAGAGCGCTTTAGGAACAACGTTCCTACTTGTTATTGCTGAAAAATAGCATTATCTATCTATCTATCTATCTATCTATCTATCTATCTATCTATCTACTGTGTTTCAAGGAACATCTAAGAAATATAAAAAATAAAATGAAGACTCATAATGTCCCACTACACTTTGCTGACTTCCATGATTCAGATACAAAATATTTGAAGTTTACGATCTATGAACATGTTAGAGAACTACAACTCTCAATGAGAGAGACTTTTTGAATATATACCCTTAATTGATTAGCCCCTAGGGGAATGAATGAAGGATTTGATATGGTATCCTTCCTACAAAGTTTTTTCTCTTTTTTCTTTTCTCTTTTGTAAATATAAAATGTTGGTCATAATAACTAGTAACAGATGAATTACTTATAAACAATTAAATAATGGGTAAAGAATATCTTGTTATATACCCGTGCTGATATTTTGATATTCACTAAAAGGATGTACATGAGTATAGGCTTCTTCGTAATATTAAGTATATTTATATATTTTTTATTTATTTTTTTCACTTATTTTCCACAAATGTATTACTCACAATGGCTATATTTAAATCATATGTTATATTCTATTTATTATTGTATACTAAGTCTATTGTGAACTGATGGTCAATTGTAGAATAGTATTTAAGTTAATAAGTGCACATTCACTATTACTATACTGTATATTTTGATTATAATTAACAAAAGCAGGTGTTGTTACTGGTAAAAATAAATAAGTAGATTGGTGGTTTGGAAAGCAAGCGCCATTAAAGATAGAACGCAAGCGCCATTTCTTACAGGTGGAATGCAAACCAGAGCTAATGTGGAATGCAAGTGCCATGTTCAGTAAGGAACCGGAAAAGGTGAAGTGTGTGGAACGCATGTGGTATCACGCAAGGAGGAGGGACGCATGTGCTGTTACATACTAAAGGCGGCAGTATGTGGAACGCAAGCATCATCACTCCACAAGTCTGTACGCATGCGCGGTAACGCAATATGTAGTAAGCAGTTAATAGAGAGGGGCGAAACTACAGTTAAGATTGAGATTGACAAGTATAATTTAAGATGTCCACAAGGCGGCTTGGGATGCAAGTACGAGGAAATAAGCACTATATTGGAATTCAGTTATCTAAGTACAGTACTTATTAAGTAAACTTTCTAATAAAAAAAATTAAAAAGTGGGAAAATTTGATATATTATATATAAATTTAGTGACTCATTAGTGAAACTAGATGATTTAGTCATTTGTAAAACCTTGGAAAATTCTAAATACTATTTCTCTAACGTCCTAGAGGATGCTGGGGACTCCGTAAGGACCATGGGGATAGACGGGCTCCGCAGGAGACATGGGCACTTTAAGAAAGACTTTGACTCTGGGTGTGCACTGGCTCCTCCCTCTATGCCCCTCCTCCAGACCTCAGTTTGATACTGTGCTCAGTGGAGACTGGGTGCATTTCAGGAGCTCTCCTGAGTTTCCTGTAAAGAAAGCATTTTAGTTAGGTTTTTTATGTTCAGGGAGCCTGCTGGCAACAGACTCCCTGCATCGAGGGACTGAGTAGAGAGAAACAGACCCACTTCTCTGAGTTTCAGGGCTCTGTTTCTTTGGCTACTGGACACCATTAGCTCCAGAGGGGTCGGTACGCAGGTCTCACCCTAGCCGTCCGTCCCAGAGCCGCGCCGCCGTCCTCCGCGCAGAGCCGGAAGATTGAAGCCGGGTGAGTATTGAGGAAAAGAACATCAGAGGCGGCAGAAGACACCTTGATCTTCATGGAGGTAACGCACAGCACTGCAGCTGTGCTCCATTGCTCCCATTCACCTCACACACCTCGGTCACTGTAAGGGTGCAGGGCGCAGGGGGGGCGCCCAGGGCAGCAATTTAAACCTCTCCTGTGGCATATATAGATATATACATGTACAGCTGGGCACTGTACATGTATATAAAGAGCCCCCGCCATGTTATTGAGAAATTTGAGCGGGACAGAAGCCCGCCGCCGAGGGGGCGGAGCTCCTCCCTCAGCACTCACCAGCGCCATTTTTCTCCTTACAGCACCGCTGAGAGGAAGCTCCCTGGACTCTCCCCTGCTTAACACACGGTGAAAGAAGGGTTTTAAAGTAGAGGGGGGGGGGGGGGGCCACATAATTGGCGCATATACATAACAAAAGCGCTACTGGGTAAACATACTGTGTTTTTTTCTGGGTCATATAGCGCTGGGGTGTGTGCTGGCATACTCTCTCTCTGTCTCTCCAAAGGGCCTGGTGGGGAACCTGTCTTCAGAAAAGAGCTTCTCTGTGTGTGTGTGGTGTGTCGGTACGCGTGTGTCGACATGTCTGAGACTGAAGGCTCACCTAAGGAGGAGGGGGAGTGTATGAATGTCAGGTCTCCGTCGGCAGTGCCGACACCTGACTGGATGGATATGTGGAATGTTTTAAGTGCTAATGTTAATTTATTGCACAAAAGATTAGACAAAGCTGAAGCTGGGGTACAGTCAGGGAGTCAACCCATGCCTGTCCCAATGTCGCCTGGACCTTCGGGGTCTCAGAAGCGCCCACTATCCCAAATAGTTGACACAGATACCGACACGGATTCAGACTCCAGTGTCGACTACGATGATGCAAAATTACAGCCAAAGGTGGCTAAATGTATTCGATATATGATTATCGCAATAAAAGATGTTTTGCATATCACTGAGGAACCCCCTGTCCCTGACACGAGGGTACACATGTATAAGGGAAAGAAACCTGAGGTCACCTTTCCCTCATCACATGAGCTGAACAAATTTTGCAAAAAAGCGTGGGAAAAACCAGACAAAAAACTGCAGATTCCCAAGAGGATTCTAATAGCGTATCCTTTCCCGTCGCAGGACAGAATCTGGTGGGAATCCTCCCCTAGGGTAGACAAAGCTTTGACGCGCTTATCAAAAAAGATAGCGCTTCCATCCCAAGATACGGCTACTCTCAAGGATCCTGCTGACCGCAAGCAGGAGGTTACCTTGAAGTCCATTTACACACATTCTGGTACGTTACTCAGACCGGCTATTGCGTCAGCCTGGGTTTGTAGTGCTGTAGCAGCATGGACAGATTCCTTATCAGCGGATATTGAGACCCTTGATAAGGATACCATTTTAATGACCCTAGGGCATATAAAAGATGCTGTCTTATATATGAGGGATGCTCAAAGAGACATTAGTTTACTGGGTTCCAGGATAAACGCTATGTCTATTTCTGCTAGGCGTGTCTTATGGACCCGACAGTGGTCAGGTGATGCCGACTCCAAGAGACATATAGAGTTGTTGCCTTACAAGGGTGAGGAATTGTTTGGAGAGGGCCTCTCGGTTCTCGTCTCCACGGCTACGGCAGGTAAATCGAATTTTTTGCCATATATTCCCTCACAATCTAAGAAAGCGCCTCATTATCAAATGCAGTCCTTTCGTTCCAATAAAAGCAAGAGAGTACGCGGATCGTCCTTTCTTGCCAGAGGTAAGGGCAGAGGGAAGAAGCTGCATAACACAGCTAGTTCCCAGGAACAGAAGTCCTCCCCGGCCTCTGCAAAATCCACCACATGACGCTGGGGCTCCCCTGAGGGAGTCTGCCCCAGTGGGGGCACGTCTTCGACTGTTCAGCCACATCTGGGTTCACTCACAGGTGGATCCCTGGGCAATAGAAATTGTCTCCCAGGGTTGCAAGCTGGAATTCGAAGAGATGCCTCCTTGCCGGTTTTTCAAATCGGCCCTGCCGACTTCCCCCCTGGAAAGGGAGCTAGTGTTACATGCGATTCGCAAATTGTGTCTTCAACAAGTGGTGGTAGAGGTTCCCCTGCTTCAAAGAGGGAAGGGGTACTACTCAACTCTGTTTGTGGTCCCGAAACCGGATGGTTCGGTCAGACCCATTTTGAATTTAAAATCCCTGATCCTTTACTTAAAACGGTTCAAGTTCAAGATGGAATCGTTCAGAGCGGTCATCGCCAGCCTGGAAGGGGGAGATTTTATGGTATCTCTGGACATAAAGGATGCATACCTGCATGTTCCCATATATCCCCCTCATCAGGCGTACCTGAGATTTGCGGTACAGGATTGTCATTACCAGTTTCAGACGTTGCCGTTTGGGCTTTCCACGGCCCCGAGAATTTTCACCAAGGTAATGGCGGAAATGATGGTGCTCCTGCGCAAACAGGGTGTCACAATTATCCCATACTTGGATGATCTCCTCATAAAAGCGAGATCACGGGAGAAGTTGCTGAACAGCGTATCACTTTCACTGGTTGTGTTACAGCGACACGGCTGGATTATCAATATTCCAAAGTCGCAGCTGAATCCCGCAACTCGTCTGCCCTTCTTGGGCATAATTCTGGACACAGACCAGAAGAGGATTTTTCTTCCGACAGAAAAAGCGCAGGAACTCATGACTCTAGTCATGAACCTGTTGAAGCCAAAACAAGTGTCAATACGTCATTGCACTCAAGTCCTGGGAAAAATGGTGGCGACATACGAAGCCATTCCCTACGGCAGATTCCATGCAAGGACATTCCAATGGGATCTATTGGACAAATGGTCCGGGTCACATCTGCAAATGCATCAGTGGATCACCCTGTCCCCCAGGGCCAGAGTATCTCTCCTGTGGTGGCTGAAAAGTTCTCACCTTCTAGAGGGCCGCAGGTTCGGCATTCAGGACTGGATCCTGGTAACCACGGACGCGAGCCTCCGAGGTTGGGGAGCAGTCACACAGGGAAGAAATTTCCAAGGCCTTTGGTCAAGTCAAGAGACTTGTCTTCACATCAACATCCTGGAACTAAGTGCCATATACAACGCCCTACGTCAAGCGGAGATCTTACTTCGCGATCGACCAGTTCTGATCCAGTCAGACAACGTCACCGCAGCAGCTCATGTAAACCGCCAAGGCGGCACAAGGAGCAGGGTGGCGATGGCGGAAGCCACCAGAATTCTTCGCTGGGCGGAGAATCATGTAAGCGCTCTGTCAGCAGTGTTCATTCCGGGAGTGGATAACTGGGAAGCAGACTTCCTCAGCAGACACGACCTGCATCCGGGAGAGTGGGGACTTCATCAAGAAGTCTTCGCGCAGATTGCAAGTCGGTGGGGACTGCCCCAAATAGACATGATGGCGTCCCGTCTCAACAAAAAGCTACAGAGGTATTGCGTCAGGTCAAGAGACCCTCAGGCGGTAGCTGTGGACGCCCTAGTGACACCGTGGGTGTTCCAGTCGGTCTATGTGTTTCCTCCTCTTCCTCTCATACCCAAGGTGTTGAGGATAATAAGAAAAAGAGGAGTGAGAACAATACTCATTGCTCCGGATTGGCCACGAAGGACCTGGTATCCGGATCTGCAGGAAATGCTCACAGAAGATCCGTGGCCTCTTCCTCTAAGGCAGGACCTGTTACAACAAGGTCCCTGTCTGTTCCAAGACTTACCGCGGCTGCGTTTGACGGCATGACGGTTGAACGCCGGATCCTAGCGGAAAAAGGTATTCCAGATGAGGTTATTCCTACTTTAATAAAGGCTAGGAAGGACGTGACATCTAAACATTATCACCAAATATGGCGTAAATATGTTTCTTGGTGTGAGGCCAGGAATGCTCCTACGGCAGAATTCCATCTAGGCCGTTTTCTTCACTTCCTACAAACTGGAGTGAATTTGGGCCTAAAATTAGGCTCCATTAAAGTTCAGATTTCAGCCTTATCCATTTTCTTTCAAAAGGAATTGGCCTCTTTACCTGAAGTACAGACTTTTGTGAAGGGAGTACTGCATATTCAGCCTCCTTTTGTACCTCCGGTGGCGCCTTGGGATCTTAACGTGGTTTTAAGTTTCCTTAAGTCACATTGGTTTGAACCACTTAAAACAGTGGAGTTGAAATATCTCACTTGGAAGGTGGTCATGTTGTTAGCCTTAGCTTCGGCTAGGCGAGTTTCGGAATTGGCGGCTTTATCACATTAAAGCCCCTATCTGGTTTTCCAAATGGATAGAGCGGAATTGCGGACCCGTCCTCAATTCCTACCTAAGGTGGTCTCATCCTTTCATATGAACCAACCTATTGTCGTACCTCTGGCTACACGTGACTTGGAGGATTCCGAGTCCCTGGATGTGGTATGGGCTTTGAAAATTTACGTGTCCAGAACGGCTAGGATCAGAAAAACAGAAGCACTGTTTGTCCTGTATGCAGCCAACAAGGTTGGCGGCCCTGCTTCAAAGCAGACTATTGCTCGCTGGATCTGTAACACGATTCAGCAGGCGCATTCTACGGCAGGATTGCCGTTACCGAAATCGGTTAAGGCCCATTCCACTAGGAAGGTGGGCTCGTCTTGGGCGGCTGCCCGAGGGGTCTCGGCACTACAGCTGTGCCGAGCTGCTACTTGGTCGGGGTCAAACACCTTTGCAAAATTCTATAAGTTTGATATCTTGGCTGAGGAGGACCTCCTGTTTGCTCAATCGGTGCTGCAGAGTCATCTGCACTCTACCGCCCGTTTGGGAGCTTTGGTATAATCCCCATGGTCCTTACGGAGTCCCCAGCATCCTCTAGGACGTTAGAGAAAATAAGATTTTAAACCTACCGGTAAATCTTTTTCTCGTAGTCCGTAGAGGATGCTGGGCGCCCGTCCCAAGTGCGGACTACTTCTGCAAGACTTGTATATAGTTATTGCTTACATAAGGGTTATGTTATAGTTTCATCGGTTTTGGACCGATGATATGTTGTTTTTTCATACTGTTAACTAGATAGTATATCACAAGTTATACGGTGTGATTGGTGTGGCTGGTATGAATCTTGCCCTTGGATTAACTAAAATCCTTTCCTCGTACTTTCCGTCTCCTCTGGGCACAGTTTCTCTAACTGAGGTCTGGAGGAGGGGCATAGAGGGAGGAGCCAGTGCACACCCAGTGTCAAAGTCTTTCTTAAAGTGCCCATGTCTCCTGCGGAGCCCGTCTATCCCCATGGTCCTTACGGAGTCCCCAGCATCCTCTACGGACTATGAGAAAAAAGATTTACCGGTAGGTTTAAAATCTTGTTTTAAATACCTATAAGGTAGTGATGTCATCTATTGTACTGTATCTCTAGCTTTATAAAGGAGTTCCTGGCAAAGCAGGTCATTCACTTTTGGACCTGTGTGCTGTTTGGTTGTAAAGGTGTGTACACACGGTGAGATTCGGGCTAACCCCGATTCTCACTGTGCGATAGGGACTAGGTCAGTATCGCAAGCCTAGATGACTGTGCTTGCGATATTGACTATGTACGATTTTGGCTAAGTGTCAATTTTGACTATCTTTTCTAAGAGATAGTCAAAATTGACTTGCCTGCACAGTCTATCTAGGCTTGCAATACCGACCTTGCGGGACTACGCATCGGTATCGCATTGGGATCGCAAGGTGAAAGTCACATAGCGATCTTCACTAACTTTCCTTACGATTTTGACTATATAGTCAAAATCGTAAGAAAAAATCTTACCGTGTGGTCACACCTTAAGAGAGACTTTTCTATCCAAATTGGACTGAGTAAGTAACTCTAAATAGGCACTTATTTTAAATAGGCATCTATATTACTGTATATTGTCAGAATGCTGTATCAGTCACAGTATTAGGATACCTAATAAGAAAACAATTTTTAAATAGGTTTCTAGCAAAATACAGACCAGACAAACTGATCCTGGTATGGGAATTAAGAACCAATGTTATTGACTAATAAGTAAGTGGATTTTTAGTATATAGAGGTATATTAAAACATAAAAAATATGTTGTTAAACATAAAAGTATAAAAGAAAATATATAAAAATATGATATATTTATCCCCAATATAATTTATATACCCAATATAATTTATATATTGAGGATAAATCATAAGGGGTTCTTGAACAGCCACCCCCTTATAGGATATTATCCATTGGGATTATTTATCCATCAACCTACCTATTTGAGGAGTAATAAGATGTTATATATTTCTAATAACAGGTGTGCCACTTAAGGTTTATCTAAAGGAGAAAACTATGTTGAATATTCATACTTTTAAAGGCATTTCTATTAAGATATACCATTCTGGCAAAGCATTTATTACTGGACCAGTTGTTACATGGTCGTAAGAAGGACTCTCCTATCTAATTTGGACTGAATAAGTAATTGGCACTTATATTAATATTAATCTATAATCTGCATTGTTAAAATGCTATATTACTTTTATCACTGGGATATCCAGTAGGGAAACTATTTTTAAATTAGGATTCTAGCAAAAATACAGACCAGATAAATTGACTCTGGCATGGTAATGAGAGCCAATGTTATTGACATACTATAAGTAATACCCCTTTTACACTCGCACTCCCGGGATGCTTCCCAGGATGCCTTCCCGGGACTGACCCCTTTCACACTGCACTGAGACCTGGGATCGACTCGGGACAGCCCCATTTACACTGATCCCGGGATATCCCTGCAAATGCATATGCATGTCATTAGAAATGGCCTTTTCTGGCTCACATAGATGAGGTCACACTAGTCAACAAAGGGAGGGGTGGTGCCTGCTCACACCATTGCTGCAGTCATGGCCGACGGAGTACCAGTGTGTATGCCTGAGCTCATGATTCTTTCTGCTTTGCAGATGTTTCATACAGCCACTGACAGCATGATGCAGCTTGTCACACTGTGCAGTATACTGCACATATATTTTATGAGGAGGAGGAGGGCGCAATTTATGCTGGATAGGGCTGCTAGTCGCCGCCAATATTTGCGCAGGAGGAGAGCCCTCATATCATCCAGGATGAGTACCATCCTGAGCGTGAGTATGGGCCCTAACCGCTCATTTTGGTCCAGAGATCGCCGGCACGGAGAAGCCTTTATGAGGACCGTGGAAGATTACCAGGATGAGGAGTGGATGGCTAACTTCCGTGTGTCTCGTGCAACCTTTAACTACATCCTGGAATTACTTACCCCAGCACTTGACATGCAGACCACCAGGCTTAGGAGACCCATCGAGGCACGCAGGAGATTAGCTATTGCATTGTGGTGGTATGCTACCCCAGGAGAGTACCGCTCAGTCTCATGCTTGTTCGGTGTTGCGATCTCCACCTGTGTCATAGTCCACCAGGTGACTAAAGCAATTGTATCTACCTTATACAAGCGCTTCATATCTCTACCACAAGGACAGCGCTTACAGGATACCATCAAAGGATTTGTGAAGCAAGGCTATCCGCAGTGTGGAGGAGCGATTGATGGGACACACATCCCCATTATTGCCCCACGTGACAACCATGCTGACTATTTTAATAGGAAGGGCTGGCACTCCATCATATTACAGGCTGTTGTGGACCACAAATATTGGTAAGTGTTTATTTTTGGGGTGGTGGGATGAGTTGCATGTGTGAGTTTTACATTCTAACTTTTTTAAATTTTACTGTTCTTTAGTTTCCTAGATGTGTTTATTGGCTGGCCAGGCCGATCTCATGACTCCCGAGTTCTTGCCAATTCTGACCTGTACAACATCGTAGAGGAGAAGCAGGGAGGCTGGCTGTACCCCAAAGAGTGTGCAAAGATTGTGAATGGGGTGGAGATCCCTGTCCACATCATCTGGGATGCTGCATACCCTTTACGTCCCTGGATTATGAAAGGCTACACCCAACAGGTCCAGTTAACCCCAGAGCAACAAACCTATACTCACACCCTGAGTTCAGCAAGGATGGTGGTTGAGAACGCCTTTGGCAGGTTAAAAGGAAGATGGCGTTGTTTGATGAAGTGCAATGATGTGGACCTAAAGAATATGCATAATGTAGTAGCTGCGTGCTGTATACTGCACAACATCTGTGAACTGAAAAATGAGCTATTCCTTCCTGAGTGGACTGTGCAGGACCCTGAGGTTATAAACCCACATGTGGAAGGTGCTTTGTTTGGGACTGCCTCAAACTCCGCTGCAGAACAAATACGCCACACTATTACGTCCAACCTTGCAGTACTGGTACAATAGTGTTTAAGAATCAGCACAACATGTTTGGTGAATTTCGTTTTTTTTATTTTGTATTCCACCTTTGATCTTTGGTTTCAATATTTATGATTTTCCAAAAAAACCACATTGCCACAAACTTTGTATATATGCAGAAACAATGTAGAAAACACTGAAAACATGGTCTACTGTTACGCACAAATGGGAATGTTATGCATAGATTTGCAAACAAGTTTTGATTGGCATAAAAAAAAAAAAAAAAAACACTGGTAGGCTTGTAGATACAACACCATAAACCACAGTGTCCCTGCAGTATATTATTACTGTGTAAAAAATAAATAAAAATTGCTTTAATGTAGACACTATACAAAACAGAACATAGAAAAATAATTAAAGAAGGCACAAACAGTTGTGCATAAACAATGACCACACTGTGGTTATTTAACAACAAATAACAACAATAAGAAATTCACTGTGTTTCACGGCAAATTGCGCAATACAGTAAACTCAGTGCTTTGCGCACTAGATGGTGCAGTATTTGGGGCATAGTATGGGCCAGGATTAAATTATGAAAAACCCTGCTCAGGGTATTGTGAGTTGTGGTGTTGGATTGGTGCTCTTGAGGTATTGGTCATACGCTCATAGAACGCCATGTTCATTTGGTGCAATTCCCTGTGGCGGTCATACTGCTCTCTACTCATGCGTTCCTGCATTGTCATGACTTGGGAAAAAAATGCATCATGCATTTGGCGTTCTGCCTCTAGAAACCTGTCGAGCCTTGCATCCTCCTGTGCAGACATTGTAGCGTCCATCTCTCGGAGTTGGTCGACAAGGACATTTGACATGGCTTTAGCCACTTGCTCCGCTCTGTTCAGTTTCTTCCTTCTAGGCGGTACGGTATAAACTGTGAAGAGAAGAAATACAAAATGAGCGTATATAAAAATAGCAGCGTTAGCAAACATGTGTTTGTGGCATTAATCCACCTACACACTAGCTACTCTGCAACATTGAACTATTTATAAAAATGCAAAGCCCCCCTGGGTGGGGGCAGAAATTGCAAAGCGTGCCACCGTGCCAGCAGCGTGCTGAGCGCAGTGATCCTGCAAGGGGCTCATTTGCGCTCGCCACGCTGCTGCCACACTGGCCACTCATACTACACACATAACCGGATGATTAACAATTGTGGATTTGTGCTATGAGTGTTATTTTCTAAACATGTACTTACTGTTTTTCTGTAAAGTTGGGGTGACGGTGACGGCACTTTGTACAGTCCCACTGTCACTGGTCTGAGCTTCCACAACGTCTTCAATGGTTGCAGTTATGCTGTCGTCGTTTCTGGATGTGTTTATGGACGGCAGGGAGGATGTGTCGCTGTCCTCAGGTGTGTCGTCAATTAACAACAGTGATGACGGACAGACGTCACTGCTTGTCTGTGTCTCTTCTGGAGTGCCTTCTGTAGCAGTGTTCTGTGAACTGGAAGACAGACTCACCGGACTGCATATAGCTGTTTCCAAAGATATTGGCACAGATGTCATAGTACTGCCAGTCGATACGGCCAACACCGCTCTTTTTCCTGTTGTTGTCATGCACCTTCAGAAACTGCTTTTTAAGAGTTTTCATTTTGTTTAACACTTGCTGCTGTGTGCGGATGATTCCCCTGGCTTCCAGCATCTTGGAGATGTTTTTATAAATCACTGCATCTTTAACTGTGCCTGTGATCTGCCTCATTATTTCCTCCTCTCCCCTAATGCTCAGCAACTCTCTAACCTCCTGGTCTGTCCAGGTCGCCATGCTGCCTTCCTCACACGCATCAAGGACAAGGGCTCTGAGAGATTACATCATCTTTTCTGAGCCCATGAAAGCTCCAATCGGAGGCCTTTTAACAGTCCCGGGTAGTGAATCCCGGGACGGGCCCTTTCACACTACCCAGCTTCCCGGGACGGTCCCGGTCGAGACCAGGGTTGAAATCCCGGGATGCTCGACACGGGAAATTGTCCCTGTACCCTTTCACACTGACAAAAATCCCGGGATGATGCGCGTTCACGTGCAATATCCCGGGATTTTCATGCGAGTGTAAAAGGGGTATAAGTGGTTTATTCTATTTAAAAATATAGAGTTCAGCCTAAAAGTATAAAATATAATGTTGAGTCTTTGAATATATTTTATTTAAAACATAAGGCACTTGGAACAATTATCTTCTTATGGGAAATTAACTACTAGGACTACTTGCTTAATGATGACTCTATTTGAGGATAATTAAAATGCTATATATTTACTTAAGGTCTAACTGAAGGAGAACATTATGTTGAATATTCTCCACTTTAGAGGCAATTCTATTAAGACTTGATCTACAAAAAAATGAAGTAATTGGATTCTATAATTGACCAACATTGGATATCTTTTGGATCATGGTAATATTATTTGTTTATTGTTGTATATGTCTTGCTCCAAAACTGACCATTATTGGATTGTCTGAGAACTGTTTTGATGTAAAAAATTGTTTTGTCTGATCGTAACATTATTTGGCTGTAAAAATATTGAATACAATTTAGAATATTACAGTTATATATTCTCTATATGTTCCCATTGACATGTGAATCTGTAAAAAAAAAAGCACTTGTATATAAAACATATGTCTATATTTGTTTATTCCTGGTATTAATACTAAGACATGTATATTTAAGACACCCCTGAAGAAGTTATATGTGCCAAAATGCGTTGGGTGATGCTATATTCTTGTGGGTGGATT
Organism: Pseudophryne corroboree; assembly: GCF_028390025.1. Classification (NCBI taxonomy): domain Eukaryota; kingdom Metazoa; phylum Chordata; class Amphibia; order Anura; family Myobatrachidae; genus Pseudophryne; species Pseudophryne corroboree. Next base: position 827,734,762 of record NC_086445.1, on the reverse strand, counting down.
GAACAATTTAAAATTTTGTTTTAATGTGAAGCACAGTGAACGCTTTGTCAGAAATGAAAATGATACAAATGTGATATTTTAAATATTTCTATTGTATTATAAATAGTGTGTACTTTGTATGTTTTATCACTCTCATCATTGTATAATATATATGAAAATCATATATAGTAACACCCATGAGGTGTCTTGCTTGGTTGCCTCTTCCTGGGGATAGCAGAGTATTCTGTCCAATACTGAGGTGGCACTGTCTTGAGGTATGCCAGTGTTTGCCCGAAACGTTGACCTGAAATGTCACTTTGATGTCATGAGTAATACAAACTTTCAATTAACAAGTCCCTGGTGAGTGTGCTCTTATTTTCAATTTTTGAATTAGTGTTCTCCCCAACGTTTGCACCCCAGGCTGAAGCACAAGACTGTGAGAGTGCCGACTGTCTATGGAATATATACAGTATATATATATATATATATATATATATATATATATATGTGCAATAGGGATGTGAAACAAGCGCTTAACACCTTATATGTTTACAATAAGTGAATTAATATGACATCATTTGTGCATAAACATTCATGTCAACTCCCATCAGCACTCCCCGTGTGGGGGCTGCAGAATAGACTTTCTTATTGACTCATATTTCAATGAGTCATGGGTAGAAATGTTCAATAGGGATAAAGTCTCTGCGCCTTCAGTGCTCTGGTGTGGAATATTCCTTAAATGTGCAGCTAATGATATATACGCGTACCAGAAATATGCTCAAAATGAGCCCGTAGTGGTATCTTTAAGTGGTTGTCTTCCCTTGTCCTTATACTTCTTGTACAGACACCCTCAGCGAGGGGTTTAGGTATAATCACGTAGGCAGAGAGGGAAGATAAGTGTCAGCAAAAATGCTCTTAATGTTCTAAAGTGACCAGTGACTTATTCGTGCAAATGTTGCAAAAACATTTTTTTATATATAAAGTGCTTTGTGCCTATAGTGTCTCAAAAAACCACTATATTGAAATTGTGATTTCTAATATAATAATCAGAATCACACCCATGTGATGTAGTTTAAAAAAGAAGGTAAATAACTCACTCCTTTTAAGAATGCTTCTCCCATGAGGTACTCCTTAGCAATATATAGTACCTTTGAAAAAAGTTTTTTTTCCAATCATGGAAAAAAAAACAGAAAGAAAAGGGAGCTAATAGTGTGATATAGTTTTTCACAATTTTAATCACACAAATAAACAATACAGGTGGAATCGTACAATTTAAGAAATCAAAACAAGCTTACCTGTTGTACATGCCGTTGGAGAGGTAGTGGAAGCTGGCCCAACGCGTTTCGTCCCTTGTATCAGCTTATATGGGACTTCCTCAGGGGTTATAGAGAATTACACTGCATTCCCATGCCCTTATATACCATAACTCCATGTTTGGAGCATACTTCCGGCCGCTCGCGACCGGAAGTGGCCTTTGCGCATGTTCCCGATTGCCGTGATCTTGCGGCTAATTCCGCGTGAGCACTAGGGAACTACGTGTCCCACAGTGCTTTGCGCTCAAATGGCTACTAATTCGTCTCTAAAGGATTCAACAGAGGATTTTAGTTTGTCACACCAATTTTCAGATTTATCTGCTTTAAAGGTGGACAAACTGACTTTATCAAGAGCTGTGATTTCCTCACGTACTTTAGCTACCTCAGACCCCACCTCTTCTATTACTAGAAGGATGAGGTCTAAGGAGCATTTATTCAGCACGCCGCACCATTTACTGCAAAATAATGCGCTGGTGCGGCCAATGGTGGGTATATTCGCTACACGGAAACCCCGCGGTATCTTTTTGGTTCTATGATACTCCGATAGAAACTGACCATGTAGGGTCAGCTCTACCTCTCTCCGTTTTAATCTAAGTAATTTATGAGATATGTCAATTGTTTTCTCAGTTGGTAATTTTTTAAAATCCAAATGGTCAAAGTAAATTTTATCTGCATCCTCATCTGTCAAAGACACAAGCCCACTTTCAGCTGCTTGTAATAAATTCTCATCAAAGGCAATATTGTTTAATTGAGACATGAATCTCTCTCTTTATCAGGATGCAGTACCTTATTAGATAAACAGACCTAAAAGATACTTGTCTTAAATCTATCACAGATACATCCAGATAAAGCCGTGTACTGACCACGATATACCGTTACAGAAGGTCATACACTATGAAAAGGCACCGAGGAACATATATGCCAACGCACTCATAAAAGACAAAAACATTTAAAAAGAAGGAGGCACACCCCATAAAGTAATCCAGGGGAAACTTCCATTTAAAAACCACTAAAATGACGGTGACATGAAAAAGTCATCTAAAGAAAAAAGAGTCGTGGGTGGCAGCCCTAAAACAATGTCCATATAGCCAAGACTTTGTTTCAAATGTAAATCCAAATGTGGTCGCACTCACACAAAGGAGTATAACATCGACTGGGGTGGCTCCCAAGAGGTCCAGAGTGTTAGTCCAGACGTCAACGTATAGAAAGACAGCATAAAGGGGCACTCACCAGAGTTTTGCACGTAAAAAGCATTGAATATTTTATTTATACTTATCAAGGTAATTTCACAAGGAGAGTTCTTTCAACGTTTCGATCCATCAGGATCATCATCAGGAAAATACAGCATAGGCAGCATGTACAAAAAGTTGCATCCGTTCATGTACACCAGTATCTAATGGTCAATGCCTAACGGGCCTCCTAAAGTACCCCCAGCACATTCAAATCAACCAATCCCAGTGGTCATGCAATCAGTAAAGCTAATTGATTCATTAGGCTATTCCAACTCACAGAGGGGAGGTGCAATACAACCATACCTCACCATCTGAGTGCAACTGCCAGAGACACAGAACCAAAAGACCCCCATATAGATGGTACTTACCAAGAGACAGAGCTGGTAATACATTAAGGGCTGATACCCTTACCAAATGTGCCGGCGTGCGTTCCAAATGTGTCCAAAGCTGAACACATTTGGTTTCCTGTGTAAGTTGCGGGCAGCGTCAGCTGTACGGCTCGTCGCGGCCGCGCCCGCCCATAGAGCACACAGGAAGCACCGCCGTGCATTCCATTGAGTCCGTATGGAACGCACTGCACTTCCTGTTACATCCGCGTCACTTCCGGAAGCGGCTACACAGCGCCGCTGGACGCTGAATGCATACAGGATACTTGTAGTCATAGCAACACTCAATTTGGGCTCATATTATCAATTGTCAGGATAGTTATAAACAAACTATACACACATTGTATTATCCATCTACTATTCTATATCAATATCCAAATTGCTGGTAAAAGTATAGATATAAAAAAAGAATTTAAATCTTATTGGATATTTGTTAGCCTCATACAGAGCCTAAAGGTATCATGACTGCATATAAAGTTGATTGTGCTAAGGTCACTGGGAGACCCGCTAGAGGAAGTTTTACATAATGTTTCAGAAAATGTG